>NC_089747.1:2705000-2807500 GCF_040412425.1 Macrobrachium rosenbergii | reverse complement strand
ACATACATGCATATCAAGACATATACATATACATATACACATACATATACATATACATACATGTATATCAAGACATATACATATACATATACATATACATATACATATACATATACATATACATATACATATACATATACATATACATACATGCATATCAAGACAGCAGAGCACCACCAAACTTGCTCTGATCTAAGAATTCCATTCATAAAATCTCTTCCCTTCATCGAGCGCTGCATTTTAGGTTTAATCTTTTGGAGGGCAACAATTGCCTCCTTTTTGAGACTTTCGAGTATTTTCCGGAATAATCTGGTCTTATCTTTGATTAAGAATGACTAACCAAACCTCATTGGCTATTTTTTTTTACATACTTATCAAGGACTGAGTCAGTCTTATGGCTATTCTGCATTCACTCTGAATTCTCTTGATAAACAATGCTTACCTGTTTAATTTTTTTTTTTACATGTATTTAGGGTTTTAGTTTTCTGTAAAGGAAAACTATTGTGCTGGCTTTGTCTGTCCGGCCGCACTTTTTCTGTCCGCACTTTTTCTGTCCGCACTTTTTCTGTCCGCACTTTTTCTGTCCGCACTTTTTCTGTCCGCACTTTTCTGTCCGCACTTTTTCTGTCCGCACTTTTTTCTGTCCGCACTTTTTCTGTCCGCACTTTTTCTGTCCGACCTCAGATCTTAAAAGCTACTGAGGCTAGAGGGCTGCCCAATTGGTATGTTGATCATCCACCCTCTAATCATCAAACATACCAAATTGCAGCCCTCTAGCCTCAGTAGTTTTTATTTTATTTAAGGTTATATTTAGCCATAATCGTGCGTCTGGCAACGACATGTGATAGGCCACCACCGTGCCGTGGTTAAAGTTTCATGGGACGCGGCTCATACAGCATTATACCGAGACCACCTAAAGATAGACCTATTTTTGATGGCCTTGATTATATTATGCTGTAGAGGCCGTACAGAAAACTCGATTGCGCCGAAGAAACTTCGGCACATTTTTCCATTGTTTGCATATTAATTAAAATAGACAGATGATTTTGGCAACCAGTTTGTGACGAAGAGAAAGAAGTTTTTCGAGAAATTAGTTAAAAAAATATTAACAATTGCTTTATTAGTCAAACTGAGGGACTCTGCTCGGAATTCTGGTAAGAAAAGGGATTATTTTGTTATATATTCCGGCACTATTCAGTAACTATGGTCTGTTTTCACGTGAAGTGACGGTAAATATTCCCAGCCGATGTCACTGAGGCTTGTATCTCGCTTCTGATTGGCTGATGTAACCTGTGTTAGGAGGGGGACAGCATCAGCTTCGGCCAATCAAGATTGACTTTAGTGAAACTCTCTCGTCTGATTTTAAGATTTACAGAATGTTTAATCTTGTTTATATATATATATATATATATATATATATATATATATATATATATATATATATATATATATATATATATATTTTATATACATTTATGTATATATATACACACACATATATATATATATTTTGCATATATATATATATATATATATGTACAGTATGTATGCATGTATGTATATATGTATGTATATACCCATGTGTTTATCTAATCATAATCAGATTATGAATAAAAAGACGTAATGAATCCCATTCATTTTCCAGAGGGTAGCCAATCCCCCTCTCTCTCTCTCTCTCTCTCTCTCTCTCTCTCTCTCTCTCTCTCTCTCTCTCTCTCTCTCTCTGGATGAAGAGCTAAAATATTGGCTGGATTACAAAACAAAAAAATTACTTTTACACGGCAACTGAATGCAGCTATCAAATCTTTTGCATCTTCAAAGAAAATCAACAAAATGTCTACCGAACAATTTGCTTTCGCAGATCGCCTTAACTGCCAACAATCGACTTTTCTTTTTGTTACAAAAATTGGAATAGTAACCAGTTCCATTCGAATGTTTTTGTGATAAACCTGTCATTCCATCAGCATGAAATTCTTAATAATAATAATAATAATAATAATAATAATAATAATAATAATAATAATAATAATAATAATAATAATAATAAATTTTATCTCATCTCAAGGCCACATACATGGTATATTATACAGAGTAGGGTAGTAACATATACGCAATCTAGATACGTAAGATAACATGAAAAAGGATAATAATCACAATATTATTAGAGTTGAAGAATAAATAAAATCAAATAAAAGTTACTGATTTCTCTTTTTTTGTAGCAAAATTGAATTTTTAATTAATTTATTATAAATATTTTCTTTCTCATTTTTGTTCCTTTGTCTTGACCTGTTAATATTGTATCTGTCATTTTTCACTGCAAGTGACTAAAATATGCTAATTAGGTGTAAAAGCCTTAGTAAATAGAATAAATCATATGTGTATAAATATCCAGCCGCCCGCGCAAACACATTTATATATATAAATGTGTATATATATATGTATATATATTTATATGTATATAAATATATATATATATATATATATATATATATATATATATATATATATATATATACTATATATATATATATATATATATATATATATATATATATATATAATAATCTGTATATGTTATTTCTTGACGTTACGTCTTGACATTTACATAAGGACCATATAGAAAAAATATCAAACATTACAAAATATCGAACATTTTCCTCAAGTCTGCAACACCAGAAGTCTGAAAACAAAACTACCACAATGCAATAATCCACTTTTCCTGAACGCTTTCATCACATGTACAAACTATTTATAACCGAAATAACCACTAAATAATAAAACTATTGCACACACACAGACATCTGTCACGGACATAGGAAGAAGCAAGAGAAAGGGTTGATGGGAAATATGCTTATGCCACACGCCACTCATTAAATTGCCCAAGTACCCTACTCGAAAAAGTACCTGAGGTCACTTTTCCCTTGAAAAACAAATCGCTTTCCAAACAAAAGAGCCGCGAAGGGGTTTCGCAAAGGTCGGTTTCCCGAAACCGCCTCCGAATCGTGACCAAAATAAGTAGCGATGCTAAATTTCTTTCTTAATCCTTTTTTTTTTTTTTGCAATCGAGGCAGGGAGGGAATTTCTCTTTCTATAAATATCCCCGAGGTTTGTGTGTGTGTGTGTGTGTGCGTGTGAGGTTACAAAGACGTATATACAACGGAACGGGAAAACCGGATTTGGCTAACTAAGTCTCGCGTGCTGGGCGCTAAGAGAGTTAATATCTTTTTGAATACTTAGCCGAGGGTAGAGTTGAATCTCTAAAGAACTCAGTCGAGGTCTGAAGAATGCTTTTGACCTCGAGTTCACTAATAGCTTGAATAAATGGCTCCACAAATACACGTCAAAATCAGCGAGGTCATTCTTGAGAGATATGGTTTACGAGCAGAAGGACAGACAGAAATACACAAACAGGCACTTGTGGAAACGGTGCAGAAATGTCGTCAATTATTGTATATGGAACAGAAAATGACAGGGACTGGATGAATGGTTTCACAAATACACGTCAAAATCAGTGAGATCATTCTCGAGAAATCTTCTTTACACACAGATAGAAAAATACAAACAGAGACTCCTGATGAAAGCATTGATATTGCATCACCAATTATTGTTTATGAAAAAGGAAAATGACACATAAAATGAATGATTTCACCAATGTACGTCAAAATCAGTGAGTTAATTCTCGAGAAATCTTGTTCACACACATTTAGAAAGATACAAACATACATAAACTTTTATTTTTATTTTATGAAAAATAAAATAAAAGGTAAATAAAAAAACCATTATATCTCCCAGAATCTCTCATCATTGACAACAACCTTGGCAATATAAGGGAGTGTCGAGACGGCACGTCCCGATCATAGGGACGTTACGTACCATTTCGAAGAGCATGGTATTTTCGTTCTGCATGTTTATATGAGAGTTCATGGTGAGGGAAGCTGGACCCGGGTTGGAAAACGGCAAATTTAATGTGTTTAGCACAGGAACATACATGATTAAAAATTGCTTATATACACTATGTCCTCTCTCTCTCTCTCTCTCTCTCTCTCTCTCTCTAAAACACAAAAAAATAGATTTTTATTTTTTTGCTCTTAGGATTATCCTAGATTTGCGTGTTAAATAAGCGAAGAAATTTCCTAGGACACAAATCCTTATGTTGAATATCAATCCTAGGTCTTCAATCCTAGGTCAGAAATCCTAGGTCATCAATCCTAGATCATTTAATTTGGAAAAGTAATCACTATTGATATAATTTCATAATTATAATCCATAGCTGTTAATGTAACACCTGCTATTTGTGTTCTAAATCGTCTGTTCGTAATTGCTAACGTAGTACTTTTAATTCCAGTCTGTAATTTCAGTTTGACAATTTTGGTTTATAATTGCTATCGTAGTATTTTTCATTCGGCTTTATTATTTTAAATTTATAATCGCTACTGGAACGCTGAATTTCTAAGTGAATTTCAGAAACGGCTGTATATTTGTAATCTGTAATTGCTTTTGGGTCATGTGTAGGTTTTATTCTATTAAAACAAACTTAAAACTTAAAACCGATTTTGGGAGATCATGATTCATTGTCTATCTCCCAGATGTCTAAGCTAACGCAACTTCGCTTGAACCAATGAAACAAAATCCCTCTTTTACAATTCAATATAAAAATCATCCCTTCAACTGACGTAATCACCAAAACCAGTCTGAAACATCACGAAAAATGAAAAAGAATAAAAATTCCCCAATACGCACATCTAAGAGCAAGGCTTTCGTCCTAGAGAGTCTTGAATTCCCGAAACGCGCGAATCGAAGAAGAGTTAATTGGAACAGCCGGACAGCAAACAGTCAGACAGACAGCCAGACAGCCGTTCAGTCCCGGAGTCTCGGAGATTATCGGAAAGACGCTCGTACCGCGAAAAGTGGACCTTTCTCAAAACTCGAGCGAACGTAATAAGAGTTTTAAAAGCCTTCTTCGGTGCGCTGCGGATGTCGAAGAAGGTTTGAGCCAGTTATCAGCTGGTTGGCCCACTCCCTCCCCCCACCCCCTACATACCCTCCCCCCTTCCATCTCCTCCCAGCCCCACACACGCACACCCAAACTCCCAGTCTACCCCCATCCACTGTTTGTTTACATGTTAAGACAAACGTACGAGTTTCTTGCTCTCATTCCATACTTTCCTAGACTTAACTGGATTTACTCATCTATCGGAAGGGTATAGTGTCGCCAGTGAACCTCACGTGGTGTACTGTAGGCATTCCCAAAGGGTGTTTGTAGCGTGCCTTTGTCCCTAGTTGCATCTGCTTTGTAGCCTTTTATCTGACCTCCATCCCCGCTTCCTTTCTTCAATGTTGCTGTCCAACCTTTCTAACTAATTCCCTCTTTATTCAAATGTGGTGTTTTCTCCCAGTTACACTTTTAGATCCTTGTACTTCATCTCCTTTATTTTCTGGATCTCTTACATTGCTGTTCAACACCTCTAACTCCCATCTTTTTCTTTTACTGTCTTAAGCTCTGAATGTCCCGCTGCTTGGCTTTACAGCCTAAATTAAAAAAAAAACAAATTGTATATTTGCTCTTAACTTTTGAATTACTTTACTCGGGAGTCACCGTAGGAACGAATATTTCTTCACGTCCCTCTTACAAACCAACGACCATCGCACAACAGTTATTGAAATGAAAAGAAAAAGTAGAGTTAAAGTTGAATTTCTGTACTTGGGAGTCATTGTAGGATTGAATATATGTTCATGTCCCTCTTGCAAACCAACGACCAACGCAGAACGGTCGTTTGGTATGAAATGAAAATGGGAAAATGTAGAGTTAAAGGAGTAAGACAGATTAAACGTAAAAGACGGATAGCGATTCAATTAGGGACCATAGAAAGCTACAAGAACCTACGGTGCCATCTACAGTGTACTAAATGAGGTACACTGTAAGTGATAACCCCACCCCCCTGAAGGAGGAAACAGTAACCTTGGACAATCAGAACAGATCAGAGTCACGTATAGTACAGGAACGTTTACAGACCCAGAATGAGAAAACCCTACGGATTTCCCTGTAAAGCTACGGGGGGACACTAGGAAATGACCTCCGATCCACCCACACACACAGTGCTAAAGAAACACCTACAGAATAAGTTCTACAAGGAAAAATGGGACTTTGGAAATCTGTCAAAAATCTTGTCAAATGTCCTGGTGTTGAATATTGAAGCGCCTACAGAATGAGCTCTGCAAGGAAAAAAAACATATTGGGGCTTTGGAAATCTGTAAAATATCTCGTCAAAAGGTCTGATGTTGAATTCTGAAACACTTACAGAATAGGTTCTACAAGAAAAAAAAAACATATTGGGTGTTTGGAAATCTGTAAAATATCTCGTCAAAAGGTCTGATGTTGAATTCTGAAACACTTACAGAATAGGTTCTACAAGAAAAAAAAAACATATTGGGTGTTTGGAAATCTGTAAAATATCTCGTCAAATGGCCTGGTGTTGAATATTGAAACACCTACAGAATAGGTTCTATAAGAAAAAAAAAACATATTGGGGCTTTGGAAATCTGTAAAATATCTCGTCAAATGGCCTGATGTAAAATATTACGTTCCAATTAGGCTACAGTGATTCGATTCTGGTAAATATTATAACATCAGAAACTCTCTGAAATAGGCAGATACTTTTCCATATATAAGTTAAACAAATATCTCTGGTTTCGTAAAAGCTTCTAATTTTTCAAAGTTTGCTAAATTTCTATCCTTGCTGCGCATGCAAACTTTTACTTTTCATGCATAAGTAATGTAAATAATTCTGGTTTTGTAGAACCTTCCAATTTTTCTGCTTTTCGAAGTACACTGTCTCCTAAAATACGAAAACATTTACCGTTATAAAAATTGACGTAATAACGTAGGAAATCTTCTGCACAGTCATTTAACCCTTACAAGTTTTACTTTTCCTAAAACAACTCTGCTTTTTTTTCTTTCGCAAGTTTGAAAGTCTACGAAGAAAAGAACATGCTTACGTGGGTCCTACAATCGCTTCCTTCTCATTTGCTGTCACTGGGGGGTATTGTATTGTATTGATAAAGTATACAATAGATACTATACAATAGACACTACATACAACCACTTACTAATATATATATATATATATATATATATATATATATATATATATATATATATATATATTTATATATATACATATATATATATATATATATATATAATATATATATATATATATATATATATATATATATATATATATATATATATTTATATAAATATATATGCACATATATATACTGTATATATATTTATATATATACATAAATACATACATATATATATATATATATATATATATATATATATATATATATATATATATATATATTCATCCCATCCTAACTAAAGCACAACAAGGAATCTTTTCCAAAATGCAAAACAGGAGTACAGAGCATTTGTTCACGCTGCGCAAGGAGGCTCATTCAACAAATCAGTCTGAATCACTGCCCATGGCCACGATGCCCAGATAAGAAGAGATATAACGACAAAAACGCTGTATATACCATTTAACGAAACGAGGGCATCTGTCCTTAGATGTCCTCAAAGAATTGTTTTAACGTAAGAAGGAAAAAAAAATATAATCAAAGCAGGCTCATAAATAATACTGATAAATATTCCTTACTTTATCTCTTATCGGCAACGGTAACCGATGTACGAAATCGGTACGCTTTTATCAACGAGGACTTCCGGCGCGATTTCGGGGAACCGGAACTGATAGAGAGAGAGAGAGAGAGAGAGAGAGAGAGAGAGAGAACTTAAGAATAAATGCTCGGCCGCGTTGCGCCTGCGCAGTGCGACGGGATTAGTTCCATGACGTCACCGGGAGGAGCCAAGGACTTTATATTTCGTTTCTTATCGCCCGCCAGGTTCGTAATTCCCAAATTTTTATCATCGCGTTCAGTTTATCGAATTTTATCAGGCCGATCTGCAGAAAAACTGACGCAGTGTCTGGCCTGATAGCGGTGACGATAAACCACGGAAAATCAATAAAAAAGAAATTAAAAAAATATTATATTCGTGAGTTCTTGTATTTCGTTCGGCTATCTATCCCGCCGATTGTCATCGATGTTGATTTTGGTCGTTATCAATGAGTTGTCGGAACGGAAGCTTTTATGAATGGGGGTTGATGGATGGGTGACGCAATTGGGCCACTCTTTAAGCTGCTATTGAGGAAGAGAGAGAGAGACAGACAGACAGACAGAGAGAATGGTAATAAGTCATTGGAGAGAGAGAGAATAGTAATAAGTCAGAGAGAGAGAGAGAGAGAGAGAGAGAGAGAGAGAGAGAGAGAGAGAGAGAGAGAGAGAGAGACTATGAATGAATAATTATAAGTTATCTGGATAGAGAGAGAGAGAGAGAAAGAGAGAGAGAGAGAGAGAGAATGAATGGTAATAAGTTATTGGATAGGGGGAGAGAGGGAGAAAGAGACTATGAATGAATAATTATAAGTTACCTGGGGGAGAGAGAGAGAGAGCGAGAGAAATAGACAGACAGACAGACAATGAATGAATAATTATAAGTTATCTGAGAGAGAGAGAGAGAGAGAGAGAGAGAGAGAGAGAGAGAGAGAGAGAGAGAGAGAGAGAGAGAGAGAAAATTCAAACTGCTTCAGCCGATTCGCTTTCAGTCAGTTTGCAAGAACAGAAATCTTCCTTACCACTAATATCAATATTAATATTAAAATTAATATTAATATTAAACTCTGTCTCAAGTCAATGGAGGAACTTCAATTTACATCTCTGTAAATAAATCATTACCTTTATTTTTATCTATAGATAATCATTCAGTTACTATTACGCCAGAAAGGTGGAATAAATAAGATTCACCTCATTCATAAGAATTCATCTGAAAGTGACAATTACTGACCGTGATGAAGAAACTGACATATACGAGTTAAACTGAACTGAATACAGAATTCAGGCCAAAGGCCAAGCACTGGGACCTATGAGGTCATTCAGCTCAGAAACGGAAATTGGGAGTAAAAAAGTTTGAAAGGTGTAACGGGAGGAAAATCTGTTTTGCATGAAAACCTTTTGTCGTGAGAAGGTTAAGGAAAGTAAGATGAAATTAAGAGAATATGAAAGGAGGTACAGTAAAAGGAACGAAAGGGGTAGCAGCTGGGGGCCTTAGGAAGGCACGCTGCAAAGAACCTTACGTAATGCCTACAGTGCGCCGCATGAGGTAACACGAACGAGCAGAGATGAATTATTATTCACCGTGATGAAGAAATTGGTATTATTAATAGGACGAGACGCTCCGGGGAATACGAGTAATCTAACTCTAAAGGATGTGACGCCTGTGGATTTATGCGTACAATCAATCCAGTTTAAAGCAGTGGATTTTGCGTCTATGGAATCGCTTGTTAGCAATCTTAAATTTTTCATTTTTATAAGTTGTGTTATTAGTAACTGAAAATATTCCCTTTCTCATTTTTTTATATTTATTTTGGCGTTTTTTCTCTCCGTTTATGGGACAATTATATATATATATATATATATATATATATATATATATATATATATATATATATATATATATATATATATATATATATATATATATATATATATATATATTTGTGTGTGTGTGTGTGTGTATGTATGGAAATAAAAAGCCCCATAAAACACTATGGAGTTCTTTATTCAACAACACAAACACATACATACATATATATATATATATATATATATATATATATATATATATATATATATATATATATATATATATATATATATATATATATATGTGTGTGTGTGTGTGTGTGTGTGTGTGTATATGTATATATATATATATATATATATATATATATATATATATATATATATATATAATAGATGAATGATTACCCTTCAGTCTAGAACACGGAACCCGAATCCAGAAGTTCTTCAAAATATATCCCTCCTTTCCTAAACAAATCAGTCATGCAATTTGCACCCCAAAATCTGACGTAGCATTAAAGTGATCGCACTGAGAAACTGATAAACAAACAAGCTAAAAGAGTTAAAATCAGTTATCTCTCGCCCTCGTAGGCGGAGGATAACATGATACTGAATTTTACTGTAGCCGGAAAATCATCAGAATGAGATTAGATAAAAAGCTACAAATGTCTCCAATTAATGTGGAAAAAGTGACGTAAGCAGTACATATTCCTGTAGAAGTTCAAGTGACGTAAGCAGTACATATTCCTGTAGAAGTTCGACTGTAAGTATATTCGTGGGAATTATGTGATGTTAGAAAAAGGTGCGCATGCACTCTAACATACACACACATACACACACACATATATATATATAATATATAATTTTTTTGTATATATATATACGTACACACATATATACATATATGACAAGTGTGTGCATGTATGTGTATGTATATGTGGTCATATATCCCGCTAAGTAAGTTTCAGTCAGCAAGTTCCCACAGCCAAAACAAAGTTGTTTATGTTTCGGAAGTGTTAAGGGGGTAAAACAAGGAAAAATTGGAAACATCATTCAGCTGGCAGTACGGAAACTTGCCGTATTTACGATTCATTCACAGAACGGAGTTTTATGAATGAACGCCCGGCTCTCTCTTTACTATGCACTGCAGGCAAGTCGACTTTTTCCCCCCTTCAACAGCTCACTCCGCTCCTCAAGGTCAATAGACCTCCTCCACCACTTGTATGTAACTCAAGGATTCCTCTCTCTCTCTCTCTCTCTCTCTCTCTCTCTCTGTAGTGACCAAGGTAGCGCGCTTGGCTTGCAACATAGCAATTCTGGGAACATCATGGGACAAGGATGCAACGATATATGGTTGTTTTTTTAATTAACAAGTAATTTATGTATCTGGTTGTGTGTGGACTGTTGTGGGTCACAGCTGGGTTGGGGCTGCGTGTGTGTGTGTGTGTGTGTATGTGTGTGTGTGTGAGAGAGAGAGAGAGAGAGAGAGAGAGAGAGAGAGAGAGCAAAAATGATAAGACGTGGGTCATCCAGTCCTCGCCAGGGTGAACCATTCATAAGCTTCAGAAGATCTCTCTCTCTCTCTCTCTCTCTCTCTCTCTCTCTCTCTCTCTCTCCGATGACACAGAAAGAGAGAGAGAGAGAGAGAAGAGAGAGAGAGAGAGAGAGAGAGAGAGAGAGAAAATGATAACACATGGGTCATGTAGTCCTCGCCAGGCTGAACCATTCATAAGATTTGAGATCCACTAGATCCTCTCTCTCTCTCTCTCTCTCTCTCTCTCTCTCTCTCTCTCTCTCTCTCTCTCACCGCAAACTGTGAGTAATATCTTAGGTATGAGGTCCGGCAAGTTAATCCCGGCGGAGCCTGATAATGGGCGGTAGAATACTTTTGCCTGTTGTGTGATTCCCTCATAACATTGTTATGTTCTTTGATCATCATGACATAAGTGGTGTCTTATTTGTGTCTATTTCTGTTTAGGGAAGAAATATGGCTAGACATAAGTGTTGTCTTATTTGCGTCTATTTCTGTTTAGGGAAGAAATATGGCTAGACATAAGTGTTGTCTTATTTGCGTCTATTTCTGTTTAGGGAAGAAATATGGCTAGACATAAGTGTTGTCTTATTTATGTCTATTTCTGTTTAGGGAAGAAATATGGCTAGACATAAGTGTTGTCTTATTTGCGTCTATTTCTGTTTAGGGAAGAAATATGGCTAGACATAAGTGTTGTCTTATTTGTGTCTATTTCTGTTTAGGGAAGAAATATGGCTAGACATAAGTGTTGTCTTATTTATGTCTATTTCTGTTTAGGGAAGAAATATGGCTAGACATAAGTGCTGTCTTATTTATGTCTATTTCTATCTAAGATAGAAATATGGCTAGACATAAGTGCTGTCTTATTTACGTCTATTTCTGTGTAAGAAAGAAATATGGCTAGACGTAAGTGCTGTCTTATTTATGTGTATTTCTGTCCTAAGAAAGAAATATGGCTAAACCTAAGTGCTGTCTTATTTGTGTCTATTTCTGTCTAAGAAAAATATGGCTAGACATAAGTGCTGTCTTATTTACGTCTGTTTCTGTTTAAGGAAGAATATATGGCTAAAGTCTTTTTGAGGCTTTCTCCAGTAACGTTTTGTAAGACTTTCTAAAGAGAGAGTTTTCCTTTCTTTCTAAGACTTTCAAGACTTAACTATCACCTTATTTATGTCTATTTCTGCGTAAGGAAGAATATATGGCTAAAGACGTCTAAAGGCTTTCTCCAGGAACGCTGTACAAGACTTTCCTAAAAAGAGAGTTTACAAGACTTTCCTAAAAAGAGAGTTTTCCTTTCTCTCTAAGACTTTCACTGGAGATGGTGTCATCTCAGAATTGCCAGGGTAACACGCATGAAGTCATACCTCTAATAAGGCAACATTCTTGAAGGTGTGATTGGGAGACGTGTCTTCTTAGAAATAATGATTACTAATAAATAACGGTTAATTTCGTGTTGTTCTGGCAGAAAAATAACGGTTGATATCTTGACGTTCTGTCACCAAAGTAACAGTTTGTATTGTATAAAAAATAACGCTTAATAACTTCGTATTGTAGAAAACATAATGATTAATAACTTTGTATTATTAAAAATAACGGTTAATAACTTTGTATTGTATTAGAAATAACGGTTAATAACTTTCTACTGTATTAAAAATGACGGTTAATAACTTTGTACTGTATTAAAAATAACGGTTATTAACTTCGTGTTGTCAACA
This sequence comes from Macrobrachium rosenbergii, assembly GCF_040412425.1. Classification (NCBI taxonomy): domain Eukaryota; kingdom Metazoa; phylum Arthropoda; class Malacostraca; order Decapoda; family Palaemonidae; genus Macrobrachium; species Macrobrachium rosenbergii. The sequence continues at coordinate 2,794,768 of NC_089747.1, read as the reverse complement.
AAATAACGGTTATTAACTTCTAATTTTCACAAAGGTACCAGTGACTAACTTTGCATTGTCCGGAAAACTAACGACTGCAAACTATGTATTGTCACAAAAATAACTATTATTAACAGTGTACTGTCACAAAAATAACGGTTGCTAACTATGTATTTTCCCAAAAATAACGGCTAATAACTGTGTATAGTCCCAAAATAATGGTTCTTGAATCTGTATTATCAATAAAAAACTGTTACTAACTTTGTATTGTCACAAAAATGACTGTTACTAACTTTGCATTCTCTAAAAAATAACGGCTGGTAACTCTGTATTGTCAAAAAAAATGTGGTCAATACCTTTGTTATTACAAAAAATAACAATGACAAACTTTGCATTGTCACAAAAGTAACTTTGCATTCCCCCCAAAATAATAATGGTTACCAACTCTTTATTGTCACAAAAATAACGCTACCAACTATTCACCGTCCCAAAAATAACAGCCACCAACTCCGCATTACCACAAAAATAACGCAACCACCGAATCCCGGCATCAGTCATCAGTCATCAGTCAACACCACCAGGATGACAATGACCGAACATCCTTGTGTGATTCATCGAAGCCTTTCACTCTATAAGCCTTTACTCGCGTGTCTCTGTCTCCATTCATGAATCCCATTCACAAATATCTTCTTCTTTCGAAAGTCACGTAGGAGTGACGTAATGCTGCTGCTTTTTCTGTCCCTTTTAAAGGTCACTGTTAAGTTTGGGTATAGTAAATTGCAAAGGTATTTGTGAATGACAAGATCTAAGCTCAGGCTGACATCACGAAATGTGAGGTCATGGCTTGGTATAAATGCTTTGATTGGTGTCAGATTGCTGCGTTGGAGAGTCGTATTGTTGTAGAGTGGATGTAATGGAGAGCGGTATTTTTGGAGAATGGCTGTGATGCAGAGTGTTACTGATGGAGAATGACTGTCACGGAGAATAGTATTGTTGGAGAGCAGCTGTGTTGGAGATTCCTCGTGTTGGAGAACGGTTTTGTTGGAGAACAGGTGTGGTGAGGAGTAGTAAGGTTGGAGAACGGCTTTGCTGGAGAGTAGTGACACTGAAAAGTTTTGTTAGAGAGTTGTATTGGTGGAGAACGTCTGTAATGGAGAGTGGTATTGTTGGAGAACAGTTACGCTGAGGAGTTGTAGGTTTGGAGAACGGCTGTGATGGAGAGTGGTAGGCTGTTGCTGGAGAGCAGCTGGGCTGGAGAGAGTTATTGTTGGGGATTGGCTATGTTGGAGAGGCGTATTGTTGGAGAACAGCTGTGTTGAAAACAATATTGTTGGAGAACAGCTGTGTTGAAAGCCGTATTGTTGGAGAACAGCTGTGTTGGAAAGTCCTAGTACTGGAGCGCAGCTGTTTTGGAGAATCATAGTGTTGGAGAACAGTTGTGTTGGAGAGTCGAAGTGCTGGAGAACGGCGCTGTTGGAAAACAGCTGTTGTGGACAGTCGAACTGTTGGTAAACAGCTGTGTTGGAGAGTCGTCGTGCTGGAGAACAAAGGGTTGGGGAAAAACTACCCAACAGCAGCATTGGGGTGTGTTACTGTTGGAGAACATCATCACTAGAGAGTTTTTTAATGTTGGAGAAGAGCAAGGACAGGATAACGAACTGGTGGAGAAGTAGTCGATGTTGGAGAAATACAATGATGATTGGGATTCATAGCTCTGGAAAACAGCAACATAAAAAAAAAAAAACATTCAGTTTCCCGAGAATCACTTCACCTATGAGCAATACCACAAGTCGGCCGGGGCACGGGGCACTAGCATGCCCAAAAGGTCATTTAAACGATACAGAAGGAAACGAAGTGGTCTTGGGGTACAGGACAGGAAGAGCCTCTTAATTTTTTTTTTTTTCGTGAGAAAATGATATAACAAGTTTGCCAACAGTGCCCGGTACTTAGATTATCATTAGAAGGTTGTCCCTAAGCAACTTCAGGTACGACTGGCCCTTACAAGGTCATTCTAAGTGGGATGGGGGAGGGGGGTATTTATTGGGCAATGGGTACCTGCGTGGAAAAAAAAAAAAAAGTGGGTCTGGGTATTTCTTTAACTGGATCAGAACGCTGAAGGTCGGGTAGCTTGTACATATTTCTTTGTTTTTCATTCTTGGAGGAAAATTGTTTTGTGTAAAATTAAAATTAATGATTTGTCATTAAGGTTTAGATATTAAACTGACCTGTTTTAATTTATCTCTTCCTTCAATCATTCATTTCTGCGTTGTTTCCTATTTAAAAACAAATAGAAAATGCGCTGAAGTTTCTTCGGAGCAACAGTCTTCTGCACAGCCGCTACAGCGTATAATCAAGGCCACCGAAACTAGATCTATCTTTCGGTAGTCTCGGTATACTGCTATATGAGCCGCGGTCCATGAAACTTTAACCACGGCCAGGTGGTGGCCTATCCTGTATCGTTGCCAGAAGCACGATTGTGGCTAACTTTAACCTTAAATAAAATGAAAACTACTGAAGCTAGAGGGCTGCAATTTGGTATGTTTGACGATTGGAGGGTGGATGGTCAACATATCAATTTGCAGCCCTCTAGCCTCTGTAGTTTTTAAGATCTGAGGGCGGACAGAAGAAGTGCGGACGGAACAAAGTGCGGAAGGACAGACAAAGCCGGCACAATAGTTTTCTCTTACAGAAAACTAATAAATAATCACACAAAGTGGTCAGTGCTGATTCACCATTGATTAGAATATGTCCAACAAAAACCTGTTGCTTTTGAATTTAAAGTTTCAAGCTTTTATTTTCTAAAAAGTTGTTTGTAAACAGGAGATCCGAGGTCGGAACCGTTGTCCTTGAAAAAACAATTCTTGAATGTTTACTTCCGGTGCTGAGTAAAAAAAAAAAAACAAGCCCAAAATAAATAAGGTCAAATCCTTTCAAGGAACCATTTCTTGTCCGAATTTTGCATTCCTGAACCAGCTCTGGTGATAGGCCGTTAGCCGGAAGCTTAAAAAAAAAAAAAAAGAAGAAGAAAGCTTGCTTCCTGTGGTGACAAAGAGTCAAGTCCGAAATGAATATGACCGAATCCTTTTAAGGAACCTAAACCAGTTTTAAGGAATGGCCGTTAGTCGGAAGTTCTCAAATCCTTAAAAAAAAAAAAGAAGAGAAGAGGAAGTTGAAGAACAGATTTGAATAAATACGACGAGTTTTGGTCGCTGCATCCTTTTGCCAAGTGCAAGTTGGAACAACAAGTCAACAACAAGTCTCTCTCTCTCTCTCTCTCTTTCTCTCTTTGTGATGCAGAGTGCAACTTGAAGCAACAAGTCTCTCTCTCTCTCTCTCTCTCTCTCTCCCTGCTGTGATTCAGCAGACATTCACTCCTTCCAGAACAGGTAATCTGGTGGGCCCGGAAGTCGTTTGCCATAATGGAGCCCAGAGAGAGAGAGAGAGAGAGAGAGAGAGAGAGAGAGAGAATTCTGGCCCATTCATCCATCCATTCATTACGTCCATCCGTTTATTCAGTCATTCATTCCCCGCGAGTTTTTATGGTCACTTGCTGACGTCAGTGATCTAGGTTGAATGACTACCTACTGCATAGTTTCTATAACCGCAGCAGATCCTTGAAGACAGAGTTCTTTGTCTTCGTGCTAATGTCCGTCGAGTTCTTTATAGTCTTCGTCAGGAGGGAAGGTTCATGTCAAGATTTTGCTGTGACAAAATGGAGAGAATAGATGCATATATTTTGATAAATGTGAGAGCAAAGTACGAGCAGAAGGTAGACTTCTGGTCTTTTGTTCCTCCTAACTAAAGACAGAGAGAGAGAGAGAGAGAGAGAGAGAGAGAGAATCTGGCTGACAAACATTGAAGTTGGAAGCTGGAGAGAGAGAGAGAGAGAGAGAGAGAGAGAGAGAGAGAGAGAGAGAGAGAGAGAGAGAGAGAGAGAGAGAGAGAGAAATAAATTAGTAGACAAACATTCAAGTTGGAAGCTTCAAAACAGAGAGAAATATACACACAAACAGAGAGACAGACTGAGAGCTTGCTATAGAGAGAGAGAGAGAGAGAGAGAGAGAGAGAGAGAGAGAGAGAGAGAGAGAGAGAGATGCCATGGGAACCCCCTCAAGTAAAAGAGGGCGATTACCAAGTGCCCTCTTCTGTCGCAGTGGGTCACAGGCGCATCTAATGGCGAAAGGCTGAAACCAAGAAAGGTGAGATGTTAACCAAGAGGAAATCACGCCCTCAGGACCAAGAACATCCCCTTGAGGTACTCCCACATATTCCTCTCATGATCTCCTTCTCCTTCTTCTTCTTCTCCTTCTTCTTCTTCTCCTCCTCCTCCTCAATCTCATCCTCCTCCGCAAAATCTGCACCTAGAAAGGACACGAAAAGCAGGCGGAAGAATCTCACCCACCGGCACTCCAGGATATCCTGTTCAACCCTGTAGGAATTCAATGTCAATGTCATAGGGAGGGCCCCTTGGAGGAAACCGCTTTTATTTAGCCGAGGAAATCGCTCCTGACGATTATTACGTGAGGCCGTTGGCAGGAATGCGTGAATATTTGTCACTGTTTAGGTGGTGCGAAAAGGTTTATATGCGTATGTTTGTGTTTCTGAAGATTCTGAGTGGAAAAAGAGGCATCTTTGTGTGTATGTGTATGTATTTGAGCATTCTTGAATGCTTGCATGCATGCGTGTGTACTTGCCTGAGATTTTGTTGGTGGTAACCGGAACTTGCAAGATCTTCTAAATCTTAAAATATCAACAAATATTTTCTGTCACTGAGATCTTACTTGCTACAAGGATTCTTCAAACTTATGAAGTCTGTCAAAGGTACATGACCGCAAAATTAAATAATAAAGTTCCTTCAAGCAAAAGAAAGCTTTTTAGAAACTTTCAGAATCCAGAATCTAACTTGACCTGAACAAGAAGAACAACAGGTCATTAGGACTGTGAGGAAACAAAGAGATAACAGAGAAGGGCCAAACTCCACTAATAAACCGTCATACACGTCCCTCACAATTGGTGAAACATCTCAGAATATACTAACAGCAGGACTCTTATTTTTATTTGTTATTTTCTCTCTGTTATGTTCCTTTAAACTGATTCCCTATGGGTGTTTGGTCACTCCGAATAATAATAATAATAATAATAATAATAATAATAATAATAATTGAATGAATGGCTCTGTCAAGTATTGGTGGTCTAAGTGTGAATGAGTGCAACTTGCACGCCTCAGCAAGAGCAGATATTTCCTATTGTCCTTCTTCCAAACCAGCGACCATCACACTGAGGCTTTTGGGGCTCACACCTAGGCAAGGCCTATGGAGACCAATAGCTTCCATGGGCTATCCAGTCTCTCCTTGGAGGGAACCACCTCCTGCAGTAGCAAGATAAATACAGAATCCTGCCCTGCCCTCTCAACAAGTCCATAACATTGCCTTTTCATCTAAGGCTAGGTGTCTAAGGGTACATCCATACTACAATAAAACATGTCATAAACTTGTTGGTAACTTGTTGCATACACACCACAAACAGGCTGAATACAAGTTTGCGACTTACTGGTAATCGTAATCAGTGCTGCTTACGACTATCCAGCGTTTGCCAAAGACTCGTTCTCCACTTCCGGTCGGTGACTTGTTTTCAACCTGTATGTTATATGTATGCAACAAGTTGCTGATGTGTTTACGACATGTTTTACTGTAGTGTGGGGGCACCTTTTATCTTTGACCGAATGGTCTCTAACCTGACAGTGGTGGGGGAAGCCTTAGGAAGGGAAGGAAGGCATAGGGGTTGTACCAATTGCCCAAAGGTAACCTGGAGGCATCTACTACACAAGGGTAAGGATGGGCAGAAAACAAATGAAGTCTCGGGAAAGCCAAAAGCCACACTCGGCTACAGAAGTTTAAAATCTAAAGGAAAGAAAGCAAAGACTAAGGATACCAAAATTATACTTAAGGCCTAGAAACTGAAACAAAAAAGTAAAACCATGTCACAAATATTATGTTATACTTGAGAAGTTTTATACCCTCCGGAATTGGTAACAAATAGTACAGAGGTTTTAAGATTAATGCTATATAATTCCTTATGTTTACTTAGAAGAAAAATGTATGAGTACTACAGTGGCGGAATTTGTAGAGATAAAAAATATAGCCTGGAGGATTTCAGCACAAGTCAAAATAAGCTAGAGGAGTCTGAGAATCAGTTAGTTTCCCTAAGACAAGATTTGGCAAGTTACCCTGGTAAAGGATAGACGCTATTTCTGTAGCTGGTACCAAAAAAAACTATAAGATAAAATAGGACTATTACAAACTACTCTTAGGACTTTGATAGACCTATTAAAAACTGCTCTTCGAGCTACATGAAAAAAAGCAAAATTCTCACCTTGTCAATTGCCAATTGTAACTGAGTTACTGACGTTTGCACGTGATTGATCTAGCCTACTCACTCACTCGACGATCGACGGAAGATGGCCATTGAGGCACGCATGCGCAATGAAAAACGTATGACGTCACGGCGTAATCAGAACTCACGCGGATTCACAGCTACCAAGAGGCACGTCTGTCAAAGTGTTGAAGACAGCACGTCATCACGGGGAAAAAACTTATCAGCGACAATGTCTCCACAAACACATCCTGTTGTTGGAGCGAAACGTGTCTCTGACATGTCTGAGACATGTTTGTTACTTGACCGTGAGAGTGTCAGTAGCGATGTTTTTTTCTGAATTGTGGGTTGACCCTTGTTGACCTCTCCTGTAGATCTCCCGAGGCTCTCGTGTTGCAAGGTTCTTTTTTCTCTAGCCGGGCATCTCTCTCTCTCTCTCTCTCTCTCTCTCTCTCTCTCTCTCTCTTATGCTACAGAAATGTTGACCAAAAAGACCATAAGTGCACTGGGTGTGCAGCTGTTTATATATATATATATATATATATATATATATATATATATATATATATATATATATATATATATATATATATATTGTGTGTGTGTGTCTTTCTGGTCCAGATGTGCCACTTATATAATAATAATATAAGTGTTATTATTAATATTCCTATTAATTACCTCAGGAAGTTTCATGACCACAGAACCCTCTCTCTCTCTCTCTCTCTCTCTCTCTCTCTCTCTCTCTCTCTCTCTCTCTCTCTCTCTCAGAGCTTTCCTACCCTTCCTCCTCCATCTCCCCCAAAGACCATTCCACCTGAAGAAGAAGAAGAAGAAGAAGAAGAAGAAGAAGAAGAAGAAGAAGAAGGAGGAGGAGGAGGAGGAGGAGGAGGAGGAGGAGGAGGAGGAGGAGAAGAGAAGCATCTACGTCACTTCCCTTCATCTTCCCTCCCCCATCAGTAAATCCGTGTCATTTTTATACGCCCGTATTACCAACGCCACTACCGCCTCAGGTGCACGCCCGCGGGGCAGTTCCCACGCCCGTGCCAGAAGCGTGCACCGGAAGCTTGCTAGCTCACCCCTGAGAGAGAGAGAGAGAGAGAGAGAGAGGGAAGGTGATCCAGAGAGCGCCATAATGGCCGGCGAAGAAAACAATCTCTCGGAGAGGCTATTATCATCATCACCATCGTTTTCATTATCGTTACCCCTCCGCTGGCATCTCCATCATCATCATCATCATCATCTTCCCCTTAGGTGGGGTGAGGGGTGAGGTTAGGGGTTTTTGGGTTTGTCTAGGGGTTGTGGGAGGAGGAGGAGGAGGAGGAGGAGGCCTCTCGACTTTGCTGAGGGCTACGTTCAAGTGATTGCTGTAGAGAGGTCTCTGAGATCGAGAACCTTTTCGCGCGCATTTTTTTGTCTCTCGCGACTTCCTTTGCGTAAAGGATCATTTCCTCTACATATTTCAGTACATATTTAGGTATTATAACATAATTATATCCCTATATATACATATCTCGTGTCGTTTCCTACTTTAGAATGGATGGCAACAAGAATTGTAGGCCGACAACCTTCCACCTAGAATGAAGTCTCTAGGCCTACGGTCTTTTCTTGACCACAGTGCACGTTGGTGCTCAATAGGCCTACCAGTCTGGGTTTTAAGTATATTATATATATATATATATATATATATATATATATATACATATCCTGTATCGTCTTCTCCTTAGAACGGTTGGCACCAAAAGAGGTAGGCCTACAGCCTTCCAGGTCCTAAGCAAGTCTTCAGAAATAAAATTGCTAAGGCCTATATCCTTTTTTGATCTCAGTGGACGCTGGTACTCATTACCAGTCTATCTGACGAAGTTGAGCTACGATAACTATGAACACCGTCAAAATATTAAGTTTCTTGTCTGAAACCTAACATGATGTTTGAATTCAGGGCTAACTGAAATTTCACCACTTTTTCGAAAATCTTGTTCGCTAGCTGAATAGACATAAAACTGGATTAAATGCAGTTAATTACAAGTATTGGAACTTGAATTCCGTGAGAAATTAAATGCGGTTAATTATCCCTGCTGAAACTTGGTTCCATGAACAAATATATATATGGTTAATTATAAGTTTTGAAACTTGGTTCCATGAACAATTATATGTGGTTAACTATAGGTTTCGCAGTTTGGCTCCATGAACAATTGAATGCGGTTAATTGTAAGTAATGGAAGTTGGTTCTATGAACAATCAGACGCGGTTAATTATACGTAACGAAACTTGGTTCATTGAACTAATCAATGCATTTAATTATAAGTGCTGAAACGGGGTTCCATGAACAATTCAAGTTTACTTATAGAGAATATTTTATTTTCTTGAATCTTTAGGTGCAGTTGAACAGTTTTCAAAACAGTTAAAGGGGAAAATACTGATATTAAGAAATGGGAATTGAACGCTCAATCGGAAACAGAGAATTCCTTTTCTGCTACAGAACGTCTACCAAGCAACTCACTACAGAAATCTCCTGTTGTTGCTCATACTGTAGAAATCTCCTCTTGCCCTCATCACACTAACAGACAAAAACAGGCAAACTGACAGACACACACAGACAAAACCAACAGACTTAACAGACTTGAGAAAAAAAAAGGCAGACTGCAAGACACAGACAGAAAAACCTATATACAATGCAATTCCCTCTCTAAAAGAACATCTCCCTAAGTTGCCCCATTTCTGCAAAGGACAAGGAGAGAGAGAGAGAGAGAGAGAGAGAGAGAGAGAGAGAGAGAGAGAGAGAGAGAGAGAGAGAGAGAGATAAAAACAGAAAAACCTACAATGCAATTCTTTCTCTGAAAAAAAATCTCCCTAAGTTGCCCCATTTTCTCCAGAGGACAATGATCAGGTGAGAGAGAGAGAGAGAGAGAGAGAGAGAGAGAGAGAGAGAGTGTCGCGTGAGATCGGAAGCCCGTGGTCTTCCCACGCCCTTCGTGTCAGGAACGACAACGGCAGGAACTCCTCCGTCGGAGCAATTACTAGGTGGCGGCGCCCAGGCCCTTCGTCACCTCTGGACCGAAGATATTTTTTAGTATTATTCATCGGAAGGCCGCCATTTGCCTTACCTCAAAACAATTACGACAATTTTAGAACGTTCGTTTTGTACGTAATGTTTCCTCTGTTGAGCCTTCGCGGGGACTCTGTTCACTGTATTTGTTTGTTTGTGAATTTACTCATGTATTCCTATAATAACTCATTTGTTTCTTTATTCCTTCATTTATTTTATTTACAGTCTTGAAACAGCGTCGCAACAGCGATGGTCATCACCGCAGAGCGTAGGTAACTACGGTAAAATGTCCTGATTAGACTAAGGATACTTCAAAAGAAATTAAATAATTATAGGCCTATAGTTTCCAGACCTCCAAACCTTTACTAGGAAAATGTTATAGGCCTAATTTAACTATTAGTTCTAGAAAGCATGTTGCTATGCTGTTTACCTGCTTCAGTTTCACCAAATAACTGGGCAACAATGACAAAAATATTGTTTCCAGACTCTCAAGCCTCTACTAGGAAAAATGATATAGAACTAATTTAACCATTAGATCAAGAGAGCGTGTTGCTATGCTGTTTACGCAGATCCATTTCATCAAATAACTAGGCAACGGAAACAAAAATGTTGTTTCCTGACTCTCCAACCTCTACTAGAAAAAAGCTATAGGCCTAATCTAACCATTAGTTCAAGAGAACATTATGCTGTTTACCCGCTTCAATTTCACCAATTAACCAGGCAATAATAACAAAAATAGTTTTTCCTGACTCTCAAACCTCTACTTGGAAAAATTATATAGGACTAATTTAGCCATTAGATCAAGAGAGCATGTTGCTATGCTGTTTACGCTCCTCAGTTTCATCAAATAACCAGGCAATAATAACAAAAATGATGTTTCCTGACTCTCAAACCTCTACTAGAAAAAAATCTATAGGCCTAATCTAACCATTAGTTCTAGGGAACATGTTGCTATGCAGTTTACCTGCTTTATTTTCACCAACTAACCAGCCAATATTAACAAAAATATTGTCTCCAGACTGTCAAACCTCTACTAGAAAAGATGTTATAGTTCTAATTTAATCATCAGATCAAGAGAGCATGTTGCTATGCTGTTAACGCTCCTCAGTTTCATCAAATAACTAAGCAATGATGATAAAACATTAGTTTCCCGACTCTCAAACCTCTACTAAAAAGATGTTATAGACCTAGTTATAGGCCTAATTTTATTAGTTCAAACGCGTATGTTGCTATGGTATTTACGCAAATCAACTTCATCAAAATAAGGACAGCCACCACTTCGATTCCCCGTGACCTACCGAAGACGAGAACTTATAACAGTCTCACAGACAGCCGTTGTATGTCAAGGAAAACCGTTCCTCGTCAAATCCGTCGTTAGAGACATTAACTCGGCAATCGTTACAAGAAATGCGCGCTCCGGCGTCATCATGCAACTGCCCTTATTACAATTAATTAACGAACGACAAACGCTAACTGTTTTTCTCCGGCGAAGACGAACCAACGGCGGAAGACTGCAATTACCCAGGAGAGAGAGAGAGAGAGAGAGAGAGAGAGAGAGAGAGAGAGAGAGAGAGAGAGAGAGAGTCACCCCCACCCGCAACCCCCTCGACATGGTTAATGACGTGCGTCTTCGGACTAATTCTCGGTTTCCAGGGATAATATTCTTGCTCCGTGATCACTCTCGCGGGCTGCTCGCTCCTGCAGGTTACAGGAAAACCACGGACACGTACAGAATGCTAACACACACTCGTATAAAACAGTTCCCACGAGAGGGAAAGCCAGGGGGCGTAACTTAAAAAAATAAGAAGTTTCCGAGAGAAGGAGAGACAGAAGGTTTACAGAATAGGAATTGAATATAGAATTAAGGTCAAAAAGGTCAAAGGCTGGGCCCTATGATCGGGTCATTCAGTGCTGAAAGGGAAATTGAGTGAGAAAAGGTTTGAAAGGCGTAACAGGAGGAAAACCTTGCATTTGCACTATGAGAGTTGAGGAAAGTAAGATGGAAGAAAGAGTATGGACGGAGGCATGGTACTAGGAATGAAAGGGGTTGCTGCTAGGGGCCGAATGGACGCTTCAAAGAACCTTAAGTAAAGCCTACAGTGCACCGCATTTGGTGCACTGATGGTACTACATCCTTACGGTGGATCCTACTCTTTAAAACAATCCAGGCTAAAACATTCTTTTAAAACAGTTCCCAAGAGAAGGAAAGCCAAGCGTGAGTCAGGAAAGAAAACATCACCCCGGGTCATCTTCGTCTTGGGGTAATAAACACAACAAAAAGCTGCGCCTGCAGAATAATGGGCCGAAAAGAGAACAGGACGACTTTGGCGGAAACTTCTAATTGCTGGGAGACAGCCCTCTGCCACCACCTCCTCCTGCTGTTCCTCCTCCTCAAACCTCGACCGCAGCACGAGAGCGCATGCGCTCCCCACGTGCTGAAGTTCCCACGCCTCCTCCTCCTTACCTGGTCTTCCTCACTTAAATTTAAGTCCTTCTCAGTTCTCAGGACCTCTCTATCCCCGAGATCACGGCCCGGAACCAGTTAATGTTGTTCCATATCACAAAATAATCTCAGGAGAAAGAATCGTTTCACGGTCATCTGACTCCGCGGAGGATGACGAGTCATGTCGGCAGTCGAATTATCAACTGCCACTGAATTCCTTTTTCTTTATTACATGGTTTTTTTGTGCTGCATTTCCGTTTTTCGAGTTGAAACGCGTGATATTTCAATTTCAACAACGTGTGATTCTTTGTTTTAAGACTGACTGCAAGCAAATATTATTTTGCCGAGGCGATACGGTTGGAGAAACAAAATACTTGAGACTTCTCAAATGAACACCAAATACTTTCAGCTTGAATTTCTAGTCAGTGGCCCCTGTAGACTTGTTCTATATGAATATGGCTCGTCTCCTAATCAATAATGTCCTAATCACATCTAATTTAACTTGCCATATATTTTTTTAGCTTTAATTTCTAGTCAGTGGCCCCTGTAGACTCGGTCTATATGAATACGACTCCTCTGCTAATCAATAATGTCTTAATTCCATCTAATTTAGTTACTGCAAACAATCTAAAATAACTGCAACCCTAATAATCACAACGCTCCTGAATCAGTTTCAATTCCTTCTGTTTTAGTTTTTATTTCAAGAAAAAAAAATGCATCCCAGATTATCACAACACACCCCAGTCCAGTAATTAACTTTGGCCATGTCCCATGGCGCAATTAACAGGTAGCTGTTACCCGACCCTAATAATTAAAGACAAGATTGCTCGTCTTCCATTTAACTTTCAATTTGAACACTGAACTCCAAACCAAAGCTTACAGGGGTACAAGATTTGGGTATTTTAATCAATGAAATTTGGACCTTACGGTTCTCCACTTTAGCTGGTTAGACCATTCAACGCTGGTTTAAGTGTTAGGCCATCACTAATGGCCTGTTTCTTTAATAAACCCTAAATACACCTTTTTCATCTTATACACCAAGAGAATAATTTTAAAAACCCAACGCCAAAGTCAATACATCAAACCTCATAGTCCCATTAATCTTTGACAGCTCTTTCGTTTTGTATTACATGTCATTTCCAGAGTACCTAGAATAACCTTCAAGAGCAATAACATTAAACAAGTATTTAAATTCTGGCCATTAGTATATGAAAAATTAGAAGTAAATCCTTCTCCTATTGCAACGTTACGGTAGATTCCAGAGGAATATTATACAAGCAGCTTACTTCAAACAAGATATTTTAATGTTAAATTTCGTTCTTACAAGAAATTCTCAAGTGGCCATTTAGGTAATTAGGCAACATTAACCCTTTACTTTCTGGATAATTTAAAACCGCTTCCATCTTAGCTTAGTGAAAATAAATTTTTATTTACTAAAAAACCAATTTGTTAGCTTCCAGATAAAAAGTTTTAAGAATTTGGCTCCATAGAAAACCAAGAAAACATGGATTAACCTAATAAAATTGACAACAGTTCTTATACTATGTATTTTTATTTACTAAAAAAAACATACTTGCTAAAAGTGACTACAGTCAGCCATCATTTGGCTCCAAACCAGCCATTTAACCAGTCAATGGCTGCACCTCTAGCCATCTAACTAGCTGATAAAAGGCTGCACCTTGGGCAATTCACCAGTCGATAAATGAATGGCTACACTTTTAGCCATCTAACCAGTCAACAAATGGCTGCACCCTTAGCCATTTAACTAGTCGACAAGTGGTTGCACCTTTAGCCATTTAGCCAGTCGATAAATGAATGGCTGCACCTTCAGAACCATTTACCAGTCAAATGAATGACTGCGCCTTTTAGCTATTTAACCAGTCGATAAAAGGCTGCACCTTGAGCCATTTAACCAGTCGATAAAAGGCTGCACCTTGAGCCATTTAACCAGTCGATAAAGGCTGCACCTTGAGCCATTTAACCAGTCGATAAAAGGCTGCACCTTGAGCCATTTAACCAGTCGATAAAGGCTGCACCTTGAGCCATTTAACCAGTCGATAAAGGCTGCACCTGAGCCATTTAACCAGTCGATAAAAGGCTGCACCTTGAGCCATTTAACCAGTCGATAAAAGGCTGCACCTTGAGCCATTTAACCAGTCGATAAAAGGCTGCACCTTGAGCCATTTAACCAGTCGATAAAAGGCTGCACCTTGAGCCATTTAACCCAGTCGATAAAGGCTGCACCTTGAGCCATTTAACCAGTCGATAAAAGAATGCACCTTGAGCCATTTAACCAGTCGATAAAAGAATGCACCTGAGCCATTTAACCAGTCGATAAAAGGCTGCACCTTGAGCCATTTAACCAGTCGATAAAAGGCTGCACCTTGAGCCATTTAACCAGTCGATAAAAGGCTGCACCTTGAGCCATTTAACCAGTCGATAAAAGGCTGCACCTTGAGCCATTTAACCAGTCGATAAAAGGCTGCACCTTGAGCCATTTAACCAGTCGATAAAGGCTGCACCTTGAGCCATTTAACCAGTCGATAAAAGGCTGCACCTTGAGCCATTTAACCAGTCGATAAAAGGCTGCACCTTGAGCCATTTAACCAGGCGCAGTACTTACTGAGGCTTCTTGCAAGCAGGCAATCTGGGTTTCAATTTCACCTAAACCCAGACTTTAACATTCACTGCGGTCCTAGTGATACCAGCGCCTTCAAAATCTGCTATTAAGTCTGGTATAACAAGTTTCAAACCTAACAATCCAGCTTTCTGACCAATGCACCCTGCAAGAGAATAAAGTTATTAGTCAAAAGTTCCTAATACAGGATAAGCGACTCCCATTTTATCTTTGAAGTCTAAGATTAAAGATTTAGGAAATTTGAGAAAAATCACTGAAAAATCTTAAGTATACAATATTAAATACAAACATACAACTCTTATGAATTGTCATAAATTGCAATATATGAAAGATATCAAAGTATAACCATTTATATTTAGAAAAGTCACCAAGACTGAATATTCGTACTGAAGTAATTCACATCTAGTATCTTCAACTAAAGTTTCCTAATCAAAGTTATTCCATGCACAAATTCAGTTTGGGGTCTTAAGCTAACAATTTCTTCGATTTGCAAAGTCTAGCAAGGTGGAAGTCGCCTTAAATCACAAATCTGACAAAATTCTGCTTACCAGGATGTGAAGTTTAAAAAAAAAAAAAAAAACTTTGCAAGCCCCCTCATGTCATGCGATAGACTTACGTCTATCACATGACAAACGGAAATCCTCCCCACTTCAGGGGCGCCGCCCCTGAAGGGGGAGGAATAGGCTTGCAAAGTTAAAGTTTGAGTATACTAAAAGATGAATGTTTCTCACCTTGTAATTCGGTATAGTTACCAACAATCCAACTGAAGATAGGTCCAGGGCGAGTCCATAGGTCTAAAGTTTTCGATGCAAGATCCAAAAATCTGAAAAGAATGATAGTCCATTACTTCCAAATACTCAATTTCCGATATAAATTTATTCTCAAATACTCAGTTTAGATATAAAAAATGACGTCAAAATATTAGATGATTATATCGAAAAGTCAAAGGATTGAACTAGGTCTAGTTGGACCCTTCACAGAATACCGAACCCTCACCTGAAGACGAACCATTACGTAACAAACGCAGAATCTCCAACGCCAGTAACCGTTCAACGCCACGCAAACTTCACATGTATCACATCTACAACGTACTGTAATTAGCAAAAACGAATGATAACTTCAAGACGTTAGCAACCGGATGGTAACCACGAAACGAACAGAACGAAGCGTAACGCAACAGCAGCAGAACTCTCAACCGTTAGAAACCGTCCAACGCTACGCAAACTTCCTACGTATTACGCTAACTTCGACGGACTTCGCAAATTAAGAGATCTTCCACGACTATACGAAAGTGAAGTCGTCACTTAACACCCAGGGATGATTAAGGCGGTTGAGATTACACTCTTTCAAAGTAGAGGATCCTTGAGTCGTTCGTCCAGCGACCGATAGATGGCAGTAACGTGCAGTGTGTTCCACTGCGAGTTAACCATGAATTGAATATTGCGGAACAACAATAAGTATGATAGTAATAATTGATCGTTTTATTAAAGAAATAAGCGTAAAATTACGAAAATTATGTCGTTCACAGAAGCAGGAGTGAAAAACTTTGTTTTCTCATGTAGGTACGAAGATTTTATACATTTTCTATCCATTACTTCAGTATAAATGGTTAATACTTTTTATTTACATGCTCTTGTGTGTTATTACTTTAAATGACTGCCATGTTCTCTTGCATTTAAATAACTGGGTAACTACTGGTGGTAACTACTTCCGTTCAGGACTAGTAAGGTAAGGAACTCGTTTCTTGAAGACTACTCGAGTCAATTTATTCTGCAAGCTAATCTGACATCGCTTGGGGCGAGGCGGGAGTCAGTCTCTCTCTCTCTCTCTCTCTCTCTCTCTCTCTCTCTCGCCACATGTCAACAAGAAGCCCAGATGCTTTACACTAGTTTAAATGGAATGTAATATACTTAATGTAAATAGCTGAGATGTTGATTGGTCTAGTTACTTCTTAAACAGATTCCTAAACTGATTAGTGTTCATTTTTTTGCCATGAATTTTATTGGGAGTAAAGTTCTTGAGCTAAGATTCCTCAACCTTTTCAAAGATTAATTTTATTTGCTGTAGTAACTTCAAGTGTTTTTTGTAACTTATATCTTCCTTTTTTTGGCAGGAATTTAATTGGGAGTCTAGTTCTTGTACTGAATTTGTAAAAACTTTCAAAGGTTATTTCTTTTATTCTTATTGTAATGGGTTTCCATACTCTTGTGGTCATATATTTACAGTTTCTTTCTATTCTTTAAGATAAATTTGATGCTGTGAATCGTTTTAGAAAAGCTATAAGATTCCTCTTTTTTTCAGGGCTTATACGTGTCCAAGGTGTCCTAAGGAAGAATCTTCAGAACTAGGTGTCATTTCTCGACACTATTACAAACAAGTAAAAAATGCACAGAAGTTTCTTCGGAGCAATCGAGTTTTCTGTGCAGCCGCTACAGCGTATGATCACGGCCACCGAAAATAGATCTATCTTCCGGTGGTCTCGGTATAATGCTGTATGAACCGCGGCCCATGAAACTTTAACCACAGCCCGGTGGTGGCCTATCCTATATCGTTGCCAGAAGCACGATTATGGCTAACTTTAACCTTAAATAAAATTAAAACTACTGAGAGTAGAGGGCTGTAATTTGGTATGTTTAATGATTGGAGGGTGGATGATCAACGCACCAATTTGCAGCCCTCTAGCCTCGGTAGTTTTCAAGATCTGAGGGCGGACAGAAAAAGTGCGGACGGACAGACAAAACCGGCAGAATAGTTTTCTTTTACAGAAAACATAAAAACTGTATTCCTGTCCCAAGCTTTATATTTTCAAGGTAAATTTTATTGAATGTGGGCTTTCTGAAAAACAGTTCAAACAGTCTAATTGTCCTTTGCCAAATTGGGGACTCTTAGCCCGGGGTACCTGCCGGCTTGCAGACTGGAAGTTAGCACTGGTTTCTTGTTAACCATTTACTTCCTGCTTGAAGGAAATTTGCATGCGTTGCTAATGACATTCAACAGATGGTTCTGCTGAGGAAACAATGCCTTTGAAGCGTAATTATAGATATATGCTTCATATAGATTAGATTAATTTCTGGTTGTAATTCCCTAACTAACAGATAGTTTATTTGAAGAAGCAATGCCTTTGAAGCGTAATTATAGTTTTGTAAAAAACGAAAAACTGGATTTGAAAGCTGTAGATATATGCTTCAAATGGATTTGATTATTTTCGAGTCGTAATTCCCTAATTCAATTAAAGAAAGGTTTATCTTCGGTCAAACTGAAAGTAGAAGCATTGCTTTCGAGTACTGTCCACCATTTGACTTGGTCAAAGCACTCGTTCTTTGCAGTTACATTCCTTTGCTCAGATGTTGGGATGAATAAACAAGCACAACACAGCCCTCAGTCGTAAAACAACAGAAACATGTAATTTTGCCTGCTTCAGAATAGTTTAGTGCAAATACCTCAAGCAAGCACGCAAGATGCAAGCAATTACTAATGTTACTAATGCCCTGTCTAGCTGCACTGTCCAAATTTAGCATTTTTCACTTAAATCGTGTAAAGTACTACACACGTTAAAAATGCGCTGAAGTTTCTTCGGCGCAATCGAGTTTTCTGTACAACAGCTACAGTGTATAATCAAGGCCACCGCAAATAGATCTATCTTTCGGTGGTCTCGGTATAGTGCTGTATGAGCTACGTCCCATGAAACTTTAACCACGGTCCGGTAGTGGCCTGTCCTATGCCATTGCCAAAAGCACGGTTATGGCTAACTTCAAACTTAAATAACATAAAAACTGCTGAGGCTAGAGGGCTGCAATTTGGTGTGTTTGATGATTGGAGGGTGGATGATCAACACAACAATTTACAGCCCTCTAGCCTTAGTAGTTTTCAAGAGCTGTGGGCGGACAGAAAACTCGATTTCACCGAAGAAACTTCAGCGCATTTTTTACTTGTTTTGCTATTTTTTTTAAACGTATTGTTCCAGAAGACACCTTCATGGCAATTCTTAGTCTTGATTTGCAAGTGAATGATATTGATATAAGTACCCATACTCACTTCCAGGCCGTAAGTAGGAAAAGACGTATGTGTCTGTGTCTAATGTAACTTACCTTGACATTACCCGTTTTGCTGATGGCTTTTTTTTTAGGTAGGGTTGGGGGGGGGCAGTGTCTAGCATTCCAGAGCAGTTACTGTCCAAGTACCGGCCACGCCCTCAGTTGCTTAACCTCGATGAGTGTTAGAGAGAGAGAGAGAGAGTGGGGTGAGGAAAAAGGAGAGGGAGAGAAAGAGAGGGAGCGTGGGGAACATAGAGAGAGAGAGAGAGAGAGAGAGAGAGAGAGAGGGGTGAGGAAAAAGGAGAGAGAGAGAGAAAGAGAGAGAGCGTGGGGAACAAAGAGAGAGAGAGAGAGAGAGAGGTAAGGAACAGAGGTCACTCCTTATGCTCGAATAGAGTTTATGACTGAGTTTCAAATGATTTCCTTTTCATTCTTTAGACGATACGCCTTCACAAGAATAAGAGGCCTCCTATAAGGCTAGAGAAACAAATGCATTCTTCCTCATCCACGTAAGAAGGGTAGCGCCATCAGTGCGCCTCACGCCGTGCACTGTACGCGCTACTTGAGGATCTTCGCGGCGTCCCTTCGGCCACTAGCTGCAACCCCTTTCATTCCTTGTATAAATGTACCTTCGTTGTACCTTTGTTCACATTCTCTTCCTCCCGTCTTATTTCCTCCACCCTCTCCTAACGATTGTTTCACAGTGCAACTGCGAGGTCTTCCTCCTGTTACACCTCTAAAACCTTCTAGCTCTCAAATTCCCTTTCAGCGCTGAAAGAAACACTTCGTAGGCCCCACCGCATGGCGTTTAGTCTTAAGTTTATTTTCCATTCCGTTCCTTCACTTCCTCATCAAGAGCTCCCTAATAAACCTAATTACCTGTCAGTCGTGGGGTACGTTTACCCGTAGAGGTCATTTACCATACTATAAGATCAATGCCCCCTTCAGCTGCAGGCCAATTGGCAGTAGCTCTACCCTTTTCCAAGGCGAAGTTTGGCCTATTTTGGCACCATCTAATTCCTCCAGCCCACCCTCGTTTCCATACCCTGGAGAGTCGTTAGCTCCACCTCCTTCATTTTGCTCCCCAGTGGGGGCGCCGAGAACCTCGTCTCGTTCCCTCCAGGGCACGATTTTGCCCAAACACTGGGGCTACCCAGAGCGCCGCAAATTGGGGATTAGCCGAACGAGGTTTTGGGCTCCCTGCGAAGCGCCGCTTCTGTGCCCATTCACGATGGATCAGGCCTGACCCGTCCACAGGTCATTAGGCTCGAGAAATACCCCATACCCGAGTGCCATTAGGCGAAAGTGCGGTGCCCAACTGTTATAATGGAGAGCGAGGGTCGGTGAGTGGCTGCTGTCACCGAAAATAGAACAGATTTCTGGACAAACAAGCAGGCCTTGTTTTCCAGTCTCTTTGAGAGAGAGAGAGAGAGAGAGAGAGAGAGAGAGAGAGAGAGAGAGAGAGAGAGAGAGAAGAGGAGAATGGTAATATGCATTCAATCACAGCATAGTTTGCTGAGAGCTGACAAGATTATTATCGCATGAGACCAATCAGTTTGCAGTTATCTGACAATGATTGTCATTACTTTTTATAAATTAGTCTCATTCTTCAAAAAAATCATTATTTTATTAATTTATTTATTTATTTTTTGTTGTTTTAGACGAAATCGACGGGAGGTCAGTCAGAACTTGATACAAAATGTAGAATATATTTTTAATAACAAAAATATAAGTTGTAGGCGTTAAGGCGAATAATAATAATAATAATAATAATAATAATAATAATAATAATAATAATAATAATAATAATAATAATAATAATAATAATAATAATAGAGGATATTGTGCAATTAGAGGCTCAAACGTTCAAGCGACGATGCAATGCATTACTACCCTAAAATAATTTAACTTACATATAAATAATTTATATATATTTTCATCTGTTTTTATATTAATTTATTAATTTATCTTTTTTCTGATGAATTCTTTTTTGTATTTTGTCTTACCTTTTTCAAATGACACCTTAATGTTCTTTGGAAGCTTGAATTCCAAGTCAGTGACTCCTGTGGGCGTCTTCTATACGAATAGGGGTTTATCTTTTGCATAATAATAATAATAATAATAATAATAATAATAATAATAATAATAATAATAATAATAATAATAAGTGACTGGTTCATTTACCTCTAGTGCTCTTACGTTGTAAAACGAAATGGTTTAACTATGGCCCTTGTGATAGGCTTGCTCTATGGGTTTATCGTCTGCATAATAATAATAATAATAATAATAATAATAATAATAATAATAATAATAATCATAATAATAATAATAATAATAATAATAATAATAATAATAATAATAATAATAATAATAATAATGAACATTATATTCTTTGGAAGCTTGAATTGTAAGTCAGTGGCCTCCGTAGTCCTGTTCCATACGAATAGGGGTTCATCTTCTGAATAATAATAATAATAATAATAATAATAATAATAATAATAATAATAATAATAATAATAACAATAACTGACTGACTCATCTACCTCCAGCGCTCTTGTGTTGCCAAACGCAACGGTCAAATAAAAAAAAAAAATTGAAGGTCGTTCACAATTTCCGTATCGCACCTGAAGACTAAAAGAGAAGAAACGATTTCTGCGAAAATTTTACCTTTTTCTCCACACTTCCGAAAGCCCAAATTTCCTTCCGACCCCCTGGGCCCCGAATTCGTGCGCCGCGAGGACCGTTACATCATCAGAATCCATCTATTTCGGAGAGGGATTCCCGTCTCCGGTGGGCAAAATGCCCCCCTCCCCCCCCCTCTCTCTCTCTCTCCGGGCGCGCCCCCCCTGGGCAACTGCAATTTCGCAAGCGTGGCCACCGGCGTGGTGGCTTCGTCAGGCTTTTCAAGTTTAGCCTGAACGGGATTGCTGGTAGTGTGTGCTCAGTCTTAATTTTTTTTGTATAGTAATATTTATTCTTATTTTTTAATTCACAAATATCTATGTTGGTGTTACCTGCAAAATTGGTTGTTCAGTAATATTTATTTTTTTTTTTAATTCACCAATATCAGTATTGGTAGGTGTGAAAAATATCAGTAATATTTATTTATTATTCTTTATATAGAAAAATTCACATATACTAATGTTGATGATACCCGCAAAATGGTTGTTTCAAATATTCGTCCTTATTTGGGTGTATATTACTTTTTAAAATTATATTTATATATTACTTTTTTTATTACATTAACGCGTACTTATTTCTATTTATTTATTTTTTTTATTTTTGCTTTTATTCATCTATATTAATTTTTATTTGTGAATTTTTATTCATTCGCTTTCATTTATTATTGCTCTCAGAGTGAACTTCAAGTATTCTAACATTAACAAAATTACTGATAATATATATTTAATGTTTTAACCTCAACAGAACTTAGATTTTATTTCAAGTTATTAACCGTACGGATTTGTTATTTTATTCTTAGCGGTAATATTATTGCCGTAAGTGTGTACTATACATGAAGATTTTTTAAACCTAAATAAATTATAATTAACATCTATTCAATATTTTTAACCTTAACGAGATTTCTGTCAGTGTTAATTTCAGTGTTTTCAAAGTCTCCACAAGATCTGGGCTTCGAAAGTAAATGCAGTTATAAAAAATGTATTTAATGTACTGTAATAATCTCCACAAGATCTGGGTTACGAAGGTAAATGCTATTACAAAGTTTGTATTTGATGTACTATAATAATAATGGTTATAATTCCCAAGGCAATCAGGCTAGTCCATTTAGAGAGATATAATTATAGCTGCTTTGCGTGTTGATCAATGTACCTTCGAATTTCGCCAAGAAAATTATTATTAGCTTATATTAGCGACACACTGGCCACGTGTCATAGGCATTGGGACCAGTCCCCCCCACTGGCTGTCGGCCTAAGAAACAGAAGAGATCAGCGCCTGCCCTATGAGCCTACAGAGGCCCAAGTGAGGACTTTAACTTTTTAAATAATATATACTGTGTATATATATATATATATATATATATATATATATATATATATATATATATATATATATCAGTATATATATACATATATATAAAATAATATATATATATATACATATATATGTATATACGTATATTAAAATACTTAACTTAGCAGTTTACCTTTCTTTAAATTATATATCTGAAATAGGTTTCTGGATATGAAAGCTGAATTTCAATTTAGATATTATTAAATTAATCTACTGATTACGCCAAATATGAATGACAGTCGACTTTCTCCTTTAAAACAGGCATTGTTATTTTTTGTTAAATTAGGTAAGATACTGTATAATAACTAATAACTAACTAAAATAACTACAGCCGTTTTAAAGCTAATCTCACACGCCAACCGGAATATGTAATTCATTATACAACCCCCTAATGTATTAACGTAACAATATGCTAATGCATTAACGTAAAGTGAATAAACGAAAAAACAAATGACCACTTCTCCACCAGAGACAGGAAGCTTTCATGTTACAGTTTTGTTTATTAGTTCAAGTTTTTATCGTAATTTCTTGTCTGTTGTCGTCCGCTGTGCTGGCGATAAAGCATTTGTCCGAACAAACATGATAACGCAGACATTTTCCAGTGGACATTATTATTATTATTATTATTATTATTATTATTATTATTATTATTATTATTATTATTATTATTATTATTATTATTCGGAAGGTGACCCCTATTCATGTTGAACAAGTCCACCAAAGGGGCCACTGACTTGAAATTCAAACTTCAAACGAATCTGGTGTTCATTATTATTATTATTATTGGAAAGAGGAACCCTCAAGATTCCTGTGCATAACTTGTTCACTTGAAATAGAGAAGATTGCTGGGCCTTGAACCAGCCTGACTACCTTCACATCTCTTGAAAAAGGGGTCGCAGTTAGGACCTGAAAGTACTCGAGATTCAAGTAATATGTAAATATTTACAAGTAAACAAGTTATGCACAGGAATCTTGTGGGTTTCTCTTTCCATCTTCAGAAGAAAACTGTAAGAAGTTTTTGTTTGGATTATTATTATTATTATTATTATTATTATTATTATTATTATTATTATTATTATTATTATTATTATTATTATTATTATTATTATTATTTAGAAGACGAAGCCTACTCATATGGAACAATCCCACCACAGGAGCCACTGCCTTGAAATTCAAGCTTCCAAAGAATATTACGGTGTTCATTTGTAAGAAGTAACGTAAGGTCATAGGAAATGCAGAAAGAAGCGATCAGTTATCAGCAAAGAACAAATAAATTAACAAATTAATAAATGAATAGATAAAAATGTAAGTAAATTACAAGATTCAAGGAGAATTACCTTAGGGCAGAAATGCATTGCGTCTAAGAATTACACGACATCCTCGGGGAGACTTAATGTATAACTGATGAATTGTGTCAGATTATTCATTTTCGGCAAATAAAAAAAAAGGGGGCCTGTATGAACCAAAATGGAAAACAGAAGGGGTTTATATATAAATATTTTCGGGTAGCAATATGCATAATATACATATATACATACATATATATACATACAGTATATATATATATATATATATATATATATATATATATATATATATATATATATATATATATATATATATATATATATATATGTACATATAATATATGCAAAATGTAAATCCAATTCAGTTAAACGTGTCATAAACACGTCGCTAACTTGTCGCAAACACGTCATAAACAAGTTGAATACATAAACACACATCACAAACAAGTTGAATACAAGTCAACGACTTGTTGGTAGACTTAACCAGTGCTTCGAACGTTGATCCAAATTCTCGTGTAGTAATAAACACATTATAAAGTACAACATGTCATAAACACCTCGCCAACTTGTCGCAGACATATCTACAACATGTTGAGGACAAGTCAACGATTTGTTGGTAGACTTACCCATTGCTTCGTATGATTATCTGGCATTTGCCAAAGATTCGTTCCCCACTTCCGGTCGCTGACTTGTTGTCAAACTGTTTGTGATATGTATGCGATTAGTTGCCGACACGTGTTTATGGCTAGCTGTTTCACGATTCAACTCTTTCTGTTTTTTTCTTAAAATTTCAAATAATTCCTGTTTAAAAGTTTCGAACTGTTACATGGAAGCCAAAAATTCAAACTTTCCTGTGTTTTTGTTTAGTAGAATCTCTGTTCAAAATATTCGATTGTAATACACGTTCAGAAATGTGTTAGAAATATTAGTATATAATGTTGATTTTTTTGGTCAAATATCCATGAACATAATGTCTGTTTTGACCGTGATATTGAATTTCTGTTCACAAATATCAACGTTTATGCCAACTACAAAATTAATTACTTCAAATATCAACTCACATTTGTGTGCATTACTTTTTTTTTATCCGCAACACACTGAAAAGCTTTAAAATTATAGCAGAGTATATATTCATATTTAAATTCCAAATACTTTCAGTCCTTTTATTTCCATATGGAAACCTACTGATTCCTTAGCCTAAGACAAATTTTTATTCGAGTCCTATAGAAGGAAGACACGTGAATAATTACTCTATTTGTTTCGGCAATTTCTTTTTAGGCCTTAAGCCAGATCTTGTTCGTACAGGAGGCAGGAAGAACAAGGAAGAATCCTGTGGCCAGGAAAGGGCTCCTGCAGGAGGAGAGTCCCAGCGTGTTTTGGAGAAGAGGGCTCTCCAAGGAGGCTAAATCCAGCCTCCCTGGGTCTCTCTCTCTCTCTCTGTCAGCCAATGGTCGACCACAGGACTGTGCATGGCAGCTAAACAAACCGCACACGCCGTTAAAACTATAGCTCTCTCGTTGCCACGCTTACTGGGAGCCTCATCTTTGACATACTGTATAAGTTAGACTGAAAGGAAGAGTATTTACTTATAAAAATATATATTTACTTATAAAAAAAATATACGCTGTTCCCTTGGCCCCTTGGTTACGGAAGAAAGAGCATGAGAGTTACAAAAAAGTTCGCATTATCCTTTACGGCATCAAAATATAGTTTGGATATGAAAATGAACATTAATCTTCTTCTTAAAAACCTTGTAAGGATTCTTCTGCATCTTTGCCAAGGAATGCTAGTACAAAAAACATTCTGCCTTGATAAGTTAAGTATACCTTTGTTCTGCCTTGATAATATATATAAATTTATATAGGCCTATATATATTTCTTCTTAAAAACAGTGATGATTCTTCTGTGTTTTTGGAGAGGGAATATTGGCATGTAAACAAAACACTGAACGTCTCTTTCACTTGCGAAAGCAATCGAATTTTATTTGTTTTCGACGGTTCCAAGAAGAGGTGAAAGCAATTTTGGCGCAGATTTCCCCGCCCTAGGGGTTTTCACATATCCCTCAAAAAAGAAAGCAGGAAATTTCTCGGTATCGAACCTTCTTTCTGGGACGAAAGCATTTTCATTATTGCGAGAGAGAGAGAGGACAGGATTTCGTCCTAAAATTTGGCCCGGGGACAAGACCAGGCGAGAGCACTGAATCCTTATCCTAATGCTGTTTCTTTGATTAAAGCATTGCAATCTGTAGTCAGAGGTTTTTTTTTTGCATTTCCACTTTTTTTGTAAATAAACTATCGCATCTCCTTGTTTTGAAATAGATAATAAACAAATAAGACTCAGATTTCATGCTGAAAATAAATTTGTTATCATAAAATATATATTTGATACGAAGACAAAAGTTCTGAAATCTCTAAGCTTCCGTAAAGAAGAAGAAATCTCAAATACGAGACAACAGAAAATGGGACTATGCGTATGCGCACTCCGCCAATAACAAAACCCACGCTGACGCGGAAAAAAAATAAAAATAAATAACCCTTCAGTAGTAAACAGAGGACAAGGAAGGAGAAAGGATGCGGAGAGATAGTCAAGGTGTACTCAGCGTCCTGCGATGCAGGCCCTGGGGGAGGAGGAGGTTTAGGGGCTTAGGTCCCATGTGAAAGGTGGGGGGGAGGGAGAACAGCAACGGAACAGCCGAAGGTGAAACCCCTGGTTAGTTATCAATGAGCAGGAGGCAGGCAGGTGTATTTGTGTATGCCTGCGTGTGTGTTACCTGTTAAAAAAAAACAAAAAACAGACCACTGGGCTGCCCCTACCTGCCTAACCCCCTCTACAGGGACATCTACGGAGGGGAGAGTATACCTCCTTCCTCCTTCGCCGTCCGCCGTGAGACCACCACTGAAGTCATTTCGCCTAGATCTTATCTCGCTACAAAGCCCAGCCGACTCTTCTCTTTCTAACCGTCCTCCTGGGCAGCAGCGCCTGCTCTCTCTCTCTCTCTCTCTCTCTCTCTCTGTCTCTGTGTGTGTGTGTGTATGTGTGTTTCAAAGTTTGCTTTGCAACCACTTGAAGCAAATGCTCTTTAAGGACAGTCATGAAAGTGATTGACTGACGTTCTCTCTCTCTCTCTCTGTTTTAAGTTTGCAATTTCTTGAAACAAATGGTTTAGGATAGTCAGGAAAGTGACCAGCTAATCCTCTCTCTCTCTCTCTTCACCAGGTGCAATCATTCCTGCCGTGGACGCTAACGGCGGGAAAATAAATTATTTACACTCGGATCTGTGAGCTAAACAGATAGGCGGTCGTGTACACAGACACTCGCGCAGATTAATGGCCGTGTGGGATTATTATGCAAGGTCGTTATTGTGTGTGTGTGTGAGTATCAGTTTTTTTTATATTTAATGAAAAAGTTTTGGACTTTGTAAATAAGGAAAATGAATTTGATTTTAGATAATTTACGTCTAGTGTTTAATTATTACAGCTAGCAGTAGTAGTTGTAGTAATTAGTTGTAGTAATTAGTAGCTGTTAGCCTTTGCAACGGCCAAGATTTTATACGTTCTGAAAAAAGGAGGATAAGAAAAGAAAACTAATTAGGCCTAACCCCGAAAGAAAGAATAGACATACTTGAAAAAAAAAGAATTTTGCCCGAACTAGGAAAAACGGAAGTAAGCTAAAATTCCAAAGTTTAGTGGTGTCTAACCCTTTTATTTATCTGTTTATTTATCTTTTTAAATTTCCTATCATATATTTGCTTAATTGCTTGAGCAATACTCCCAGGCCCTTACACGCCTTCTCTCTTTCTCTGACGAAAATATTTTTAACATTTACTCGAATAGACACAAACATACTAATAAAAATTTTCCACGCATTGATGACTGATAAACCCTTGACCAAAAAGAATCAGGTACACCCCCACGGGAAGCCTCAATCCTAAGTCATTAATCCTTGAACACGCGAGAAATAAAAAAACATCCTTTACGACATCCCACCAAGACACCTGTTGACCCTGGCAATCATAATCTCGAGTAACCCCTTGAGTAATCTCCTCCATGGTGGGGTCACATCAGTGGTGGTCAAATCTTTGACTTTGAGCAGATGATATGTCTGTGACCACCTGTACACTTACCTGCAAAGCCGACAGTTCCCAAAAGGCCCCATAATTTGTGTAGGGCCGTGTCGAATGGACGCTGTTTAGAGGTGTTTAGGAGGAGAGGGGGGCCGGGGTGCCTGGGAGTCTTACCTACCCGGGTAATGGTACCCGGGTAATCTGGCTGTTGTTGTCTGCTGCTGATTTTGTCTGAAGTGAAGAAAAAGAGAAATGAAAGAGGGAGATGACCCACTGGTGTGTTTTTCATCTCTCTCTCTCTCTCTCTCTCTCTCTCAATTACTTTCTCTCTCTAGGACAGTCATGGACAATCATCTCTCTCTCTCTCTGAGTCACTAATTAAACACATGTTCTATTTCAGTCTCTCTCTCTCTCTCTCTCTCTCTCTCTCTCTCTCTTTAAACTCATGAAACTGAACAACAATGATACTTAGGGACGATAAACTCGCAACAATTGATGCTTCTCTCTCTCTCTCTCTCTCTCTCTCTCTCTCTCTCTCTCTCTCTCTCTCTCTCTCTAAACTTGCAACAACTTAATTACTTAGGGACTATCATGAACCACTAATGCCTCTCTCTCTCTCTCTCTCTCTCTCTCTCTCTCTTTCTACGTTTTAAAACTACTTGCAATAAATGCTTTAGGGACATCTCCATGAAAGTAACCCATAAATCTCTCTCTCTCTCTCTCTCTCTCTCTCTCTCTCCTCAATTCAAACATTCCTAGAGACTATCTCCTGTCAAATCATTAGGAAGTGACGGGCTCAAAAACCTGTCTCCTTACCGTCACTGACAGAGAATAGTCCTTCCATATTCCTGTCTTTGACAGGTGTAATTACAGGTGTGTGTGTGTCCTCCATTGTTTGTTCTGAGTGACAAAAGAGCCACTTGGCAGAGATGACTTTCATTAGCATGAATGACTTGTTCAGAGGGTAGCATTAATGCTAATGAGTAGTAATTAGAGGCTATACTATATATATATATATATATATATATATATATATATATATATATATATATATATATATATATATATATATATATATATATATATATATATATATATATATACATATATTTGCCATAGCTTGTGTTTGAAATCTATGCTGCACTGAGTTAGTCTTTTCTGTTTTCATAGACGATCTACTTGAAGAGTATTATGTACATTGGAATATAACCTAACCAGATTTACCTTAACCTTTACTTCCACAAATATCACTACTGTTCAAGCAAATCGTCTATAAAAAAATCATAAACTAAATAAAATTTCATGTCTTAACTCAGAGCAGCATTGACTCCACGCACAAGCTATGGAAAATATTCACCAAATGAAGGTAACTATAAATGAACATAAAGAGAATTGGGAGGCAAAAATGCAAGTTATCCCTATAGATTCATTCTCTATTAAGATATCTATCTCATTTTCTATGAATTTTAGTGGGGTAACTAAACCATTAATATATGACTGACGTGATCATAGTGGATTAATATTACTGGAAAGATTTACAGAATAGATGAAAATAGCGTTGATAAATTGCACAAAAGTAATAGGCTGTAGTTTTTTTATTTTCATTTGTGGGAAAATATCTACTGATGTGTTTTGCATGAGTAGGCTACGTGTTCTTTTTGTATTTAAAGGCAAAAAATAGGTCTACCAAGTTTGGCATCGTGGCATCAAAATTTATATTAAGCTAAGTCCAAAAATAATGTGAAACTGACTGATTTTCTGTTTCATCAACTTCTTGCAATGAAAGAACTTGGGCATATCAAACCACAGTAGGCCTATGCTACACTGAAAAGACACTTTTTAAAATCAAGTTTAGGTTTCTAATAAATAAAAAGCTCCCTATCGCGAAGGATACAACACACGAAAAGTCTTTGTGAATAGAATTACGTTTTTGAAGCAAAATACATTTCAATCAAATCACTTAACACGGTTCAGTATTATTACTTTGTTTGGATAATGTCAAGATTAGCGAACCCAATGATCCCCACGTAAAGAATGGCCAACTCTTTCCGGTCAGAACTCCAATTCCACGTGAGGGCTAGTACTAAACACGGCGAAACATTGATTCATTTACACTGTTTCGCCGTGTTTAGTACTAGTCCCTGGGGTGTCAAATGTATTTCGCCTTGTTTAGTACTAACCCCTGGGGATCAGATGTCTGGTACCGAAGTGTTCATGTCTAGAATAACGAACCCAATAATCTTCTTGTAAAGAATATTGAACCCTGCTGCGAGTGGGTTCGCTAATCTTGACATGATCCTTTGTTTTTATTTTGACAAACATTTTTAGTGAACTTGGCTTCATCATCACCAAAAATCTCAGATATATTGATAAATGAAAGAAATGTCTCTATTTATTGCAAATTATCTTTGTCGCACATAGGCTACAATTACATTTTTGAAACTAAGTGTATATCAATCATAATTTTAAAAATCCTTACACAGAAGCATATAATCAGTATATTATATTTGATTTTTATTTCACATGGGCTTAATCTAAGCCATTAGACCTACCTCGAAGAGTGAGAGCCCTGAAGTGAAGTAATTCATCATCGGCTCGTACGGGTTTACTTCAAGAGCAAGAGCCCGTGCTGGCTAATAGGTCTATACCAGCTTAATCTACGGCAAAAATAAAGTAGTTAGTTGTCAAGTGAATATGTCTTTTTTATTTATAAAAGTGTGAATTTATTATATTTAATTTGAATTTAGACTGACGTTCAATTTCCTTTAAATTTCAGTATTGTTATGTCGACTATTCCAGTTATCAAATATAGCAATCAGGCAATCTGAATTCTATTGGATTTAGGGCCAGAGAGAGAGAGAGAGAGAGAGAGAGAGAGAGAGAGAGAGAGAGAGAGAGAGAGAGAGAGAGAGAGAGAGAGAGAGAGAGAGAGAGAGAGATCAGGAGTGTGTTCAGGGGTGGATGGCTGGCTAACGGAGAATTATAATCTTTTATTGTGTTTTACACACCGAAGATAAAGTATAAAAGTATGATAAAAGAAAACATAAAAAGTATGATATTCCATCATGAAACCAAATGCAAACAAGCCTCATATAAAAGCCACAGATGACTGCCATTTTGAAGTAATCTATCAATCATTCACTGACGTACAGCGCAATGACCATTGTTTGCCAGGATGCTTTCCTGTCGTTTATTTATTTTGTCATTTTAGACGCTCAGGATATAAATAACTCTTAGCATCTTTAATCTTATCCGTTTTAATGATTAAAAAGTACATTTTCCTTCGGCATTTTGGTTCTGGAAATATGTCTTTGCAGATTTCAGCGATTTGTGTCACGGCGTAAAAAGAGGACCGCAAATCTCACGCGCCATTTAATGAAGCGCCGAGTCGGAGCTGTCATTAAACGAAATATCGATTATTTAACGAAACGTTGTGCATAATTTATACAACAAAAAATATAAAATACACTAAATTCATCACAATATACGTATATAAACGTATAAAATTCATTCGAAAGATGAGGCGTACTACGGGTAACATCACGCTAAGTCTAAACCCTAAGGAGAAAATGATTATTTAAATGATTAAAACCATACATAAATCATACATTAAAATACGAACCGCATTAAATACATCACACATAAAGAATTATACATATAAAAAACCTATTCTAGGGACGAGGAATCCCACAGGGGACCATCCCAACATAGGCCTAGAGCGACTGATCGAAAACGTTTGCAGCGGCGGCGGTGACTCAACGAACACGTCCGCTCGTATCTGGCCCCCCTCCCGAATTATCTAGTGTTTTCTGCGGTGTCATTCGTCTTGCTTCGTTTCTCGAGTGATTTCGTTTTAATACAAGTCTGCTGGAACGATTGAATACGCGGGTACGTCGTGCCAATCGGAAATAATGCTGGTTTTGGCCGTAGGCCTACAGCTTCTTAGGCCTGTCGTCATTTAGGCTTTTTGTTTCCGAAATGGGGAGAATTATAGAATTATTCGTTTTTTTTAAGAGATAATCACGGCATCTCGTTGTTGCATTGGCCAGACTGAGGAGTTCAGTCTAAGGACGAACGTTTGTCGTAGGGCAGGCCAGGGTAGGCCTATAGGCCTCCTCACGGTAGTAGGCGATTCGCCGTAGGCCGGTAGTCGCCTAACCTACAGGCCTATTCAGTTTTGTATTCTTTCAATACACTAATTAGGCTAATTGACTGGGTAGGTTTCAAGCATAGCCTACTGCAGGCTAGCCTTACAATTAGCCAATGTATTTTGGTTATGGCCCATAGGCCTACATCAGAATAGGCCTAGGGTCGTTGGGCACAGGTTTTTATTCCACATCCGACGTCGCTTTTAGGGGGTCTGTTTGTGTAGACCCCAGGTGCCAGATCAGGCTAAGTTGGAAGCTGCTTTGGGTTAGGTTAGGTTAGGTAAAACGAAGGCCAGGTTAAGGTAGGCCTATATTGGCTTCAGCGGTCTGTCCCAAAATGTGTCCTTTATTTACGTGCAATTATTCTTCACATTTATTGTTATTCATTGTCGTATTCTGTTAGTTTTTGGTGGAGATGGATGTTACTGGTCGTTTTGGCCGTAATTTAGGCCGTAACGTCCAACACAACGTAAGAAGTGATGTTTATGGTATTTACCGTTATCTTTATGGTATTTTCTGTCATTGTTTATGCTTTACCTACATCCCCATGGGATTGGTACAACACGCGGCGCCCAGTTTTGCGTGTAAACGCGACTACAGCCTAAATAACTTGCAGCTGAAACGACCCGAACTTGCATGATCTGGCCCAGGCTGTCCGTTAACTTCGGGAACCATTTCAGATCGAATACAACCTAACCGGAACTACTTTTACCTAACCTAACCTCAGATGCGGCGGCCTTTACCTTGCTGGGTCTAATTGTACCTGTCCCTTAAGCTATTCTTGTGTTAGAAAAGACTTCAGGGGAACTTCTGCGTTTGGCTTGAGGAACAGATTAGGTTAGGCCCAGAGATCTATAGCTTTCCTAGAAATCGGTTCCGTTTTACAATTAAATCGGTCGGATTCTGGGAGGCTATGATAGCCCTAGACTAATCCGTGAACATCACACACTTACGATCAATCGTTTGGCAGCCTACACCCTACCCTAATCTCACTGGGAGGTCGCCTGCTAGCCTGCTCATACATCCTGGATATTCTAGAATGATTCCAGTTGGGCTAGCGGTCATTGGGACTTCTTTTCTGTATAATCGGCGAACGTTACCTCACCTTGTGCGGAATACAGCGTCATCCATTCGTTATGTGAGATGATAAGCTTAAATTTTCACACCTAGGCTATTGACTTCAAAAGTGTGTTAGCCGAGGTTTCCCTAGCCTAGATTTTAGGCCTGTTGTATAAAATGGTCCTGGTCGTTTCGACCGTAAGTCATTTAGGCCGTAAAATCCAAAACAACGTAAGACATTATGTTTATGGTATTTACCATCATTATTTTATGTTTTATGTAATCCCCAAGAGGCTGGCACTGAAAACGGCGCCCATTTTGGACATCATCGTGCTTATGGAAAACGACCCGAACTCATATAGAAAACATCAATCATTGTATAGAATGCTGTATAGGGTTACTTTATTAAATAGTGGGGGTGTATTATAAACTTTTTTTTATCTCAGTTATGGTTTTGTAGGCGTTTCCTTGAAAATTTTTAAAAATCAATGAAAAGTTGACTAGATTTTAATCAGTGCACTTTAGGTCAGCTACCTCTGTTTTAAGTTTTGGTCAATATAATGTACAAATTTCATATTTTATTTCCAAAAAGTGAAAGTTTTTTTATTTAAAGATGGCCTGGAGTCATCCATAGATCTTAAAAAACTCAAGTTTTCTCCATCGGTGGGTAGTATCTCTAACTAGAGATAAGATGACAGCCCTAATCACTTTATTAAAAACATCACTGCAGCCTGCAACATTATATTGCTGTAATATCCAGAATACCCTCCCTGGCGGGGATTAGTGCAACCAGTTCACTTCACATAGTGCACTGTAGGCATTACTAAAGGCTGTTCTCAGCTTCCCTTCAGCCCCTAACTATATCCACTTTTTAGCCTTTTACTTGACCTTCGTTCCACTTCCTTTATTCAATCTTGCTGTTCAACCACTCCCTCTTGTCACTGTCTAGAGCGCTAAATAGCTGATGGTCTTCAGGTACTTGGTTTTGTAGCTGAATTTCTATAAAACAGTTACAGCAATCAGAATCATTCTAGAATACCCAGCTTAGTGATGTGTGAACAGACTAGCAGGCGACCTCTCAGTGAAATTAGGGTAGGGTGTAGGCCGGTAAACGATTGGTCGTAAGTGTGTGACGTGCACAGGCTAGTCTAGAGCTGTCGTAGCATCCCAGAATCTGACTGATTTAATTGTAAAATGGAACCAATTTCTAGGAAAACTATAGATCTGAACTGAAAGTATCGGTTAGTGTTATTAAGTGAAACCTGCCAACTCTATCTTTCTGTTTTAGTTTGGAATAACTTTTAATTGGTATTATTATACTGCTAGTTTGGAAAATAATTGTGAATTGACAATGTACCATATTGTTTATGTAGTATATTTAGCCAGTGCTGATAATTTCTTGGAAGGCATATTTGTCCATTTTTGCTGGCCCTCACACTCATTTAAGGATAGGGGGCTCAGGAATAAGTCATACCCAGGCATAAAGCAATACCAAGATATTTAAGTCTTTATTATATATGAGTTTACCAATACCTCATGCAAAAATTGTTATCCATGCTAGAAAAAACTGAACCTAATTTATTTTGAAATTTTGTGTTTTGATAATTTATTTCTCTCTCATTTCAGTGTTCAAGAGGAGACTTTCTACTTGTTGAAATCCAAAGACCAGTGATTTTGGAAAACTTCTTACAGGGTAATATTCTGTGCCAAATGACATTTCATCAGGAAATCGGGAACTGTCTGTAATTACAGATTTCCTTTTTATTTAGTTTCATTTTTTAATGCCAGTTGAAAGTGATCGTTTTGAAGAAATGGTCCTCTATCATGTATGATATGTTGTATATGCCGAAGGTACGACATATTTGGCTATATATAGCCAACGATGGTTTCATATTGTGTCGTTTTTGGTTGCGGGAATAATTCAGAGTGTGGAGTCAACAAGTCCTATTTCAAAATCCCCGTCGTGGACCAGAATGGGAAGAGGAAAGAGAGCCTCTTGTCACAGCTGAGACAGGAAGCTTGGATCTCAAATCTGTCTTCTTCTAATCTGAATGTTGAGGATTTGGAGGCCTACAGAATATGTTCAGATCATTTTGTCAAAGGTAAGAGATTGACAGTTGTTTTAGTGATGACTGTACATGCAATTTTGCCCCGTGAAAGTACAAACAATTGCTTTACAAAGCCTTGTGTGTGCTGATTTTGTGAGATCAGACTAAGTCATGGATAAGTGGTATGGCATAGTAATTAATAATTCTATGGAAATTTTTTTTGCAGCTATTTGGCTGCAAGTTTCAATGTCCATGCGGTTGTTTCATTTTTGATCTTGTGGATTTTTGCCAAAGCGATATTTCAGAAAGCTATTTCTTTCACTATTATGTAAACCCTCTGTATTCATGTTCTTGTGATTCGCTGACTCACCTATTCGCTGATTTCTCTACGGAACATATATACACATTATTCGTAGAAAATTCGCCCATTCGCTGTATTTTTCACTGAGAAATATTCACTGATTACTGCATTTTCATATAATTTTTATGACTAAAACTATTAAAATACTCAGGTATAAGCATTTCTAGATTTTTTTATGTTTGAACTATCAAAATAGGCAGTTCTAAGTGTTTTGAGAGGGGTTTAAGTATTTGCTGATTTTAGCTATCCTTGGGGGGGTGTGGTACGCATCCCCAGCGAATCCCGGGTGTTTACTGTATTTTGCAGGCAATTGCCTACTGTAGCTTTGCATTTAAGTTATTTTCAATATCAACAAAGCCAGAGTTTGGGAAGCATATTTTGGTTAGGTTAGAATTATGTTAATTAGAATCCTTAACGTTAGTCTTATTCGATTCACTGTCTAGCCACATTTGAATGGTCATATTCGATTCCCTGTCCAAGCCGCGTTTGAATTGTGGACAAGGTTGGTCACCCATACTCATTTTACACCAGCACAATCTTCATTAATTTTCGGATATATCACAACAAACCAAGTGTTTGGTGTCTTCTCCGGAATTGTTGGTCAGATTTGAATCCAGGGCAAAGGCAGGTCTTTGCAAGGGTCCCCTGACTTGATTTATGTTAGTATAATCACTCATTTTCTATGTTGTATTTGCTTAAACTTTTCTCTTATGGCAACAGAATCTGGCATTTCTGTTATTTTTGGGTAATAACTTGGCCAGAATGGTACACAAAGTCTGTTGCTTCCAGCTCATCAATATCGATATCATGCTTGTTTCAACCAGGCTGTGGTACCCCATTGTAATAACAGCTTATTTATTTTAAAAGAGGGATCTTTAAAACTGGACTCAGTTCTCTTGTCAGTCTGTATCTCTGAGTAACCTCAGATAGAAGAGGGAATTTGCTAATGGTAATTGTAGAAGGCTTGATCTCTAGATGCAACACTTTCATACAGAACTTTAATCATGATCATTCAACATACTAAAGCAGGAAAGGCCTCTCTCTCTCTCTCTCTCTCTCTCTCTCTCTCTCTCTTTATGTAATGTTAATATTGGCTTGGTGTCTTTAATATCTAGGCACCATTCTGTATATATGGTCTGCTCCACATGTATATACCTCTAAGTATACCTTAGTTTAACCAGACCACTGAGCTGATTAACAGCTCTCCTAGGGCTGGCCCGAAGGATTAGACTTATTTTACGTGGCTAAAAACCAATTGGTTACATAGCAACGGGACCTACGGCTTATTGTGGAATCAGAACCACATTATACCGAGAAATGAATTTCTATCACCAGAAATAAATTCCTCTAATTCTTCATTGGCCGACCGGAGACTCGAACTCGGACCTAGCAGAGTGCTAGCCGAAAACTCTACGGACTCGTCCAACAAGGAAC
This sequence comes from Macrobrachium rosenbergii, assembly GCF_040412425.1. Classification (NCBI taxonomy): domain Eukaryota; kingdom Metazoa; phylum Arthropoda; class Malacostraca; order Decapoda; family Palaemonidae; genus Macrobrachium; species Macrobrachium rosenbergii. The sequence goes on along the minus strand of NC_089747.1, from coordinate 2,757,807 downwards.
TATATATACCTCTATTTTGGTGATCAAGGATATGTTCCCTAAAAGATGAAAATTGGAGCAAGGCCATGTTAAAGATGTTGGACAGCTAATTGGGAAGAGACCAAATGGGAAAGGATGGGAAAGTAATGGTCTGGAAGCTTCGCAGCTTGGGACTGAAGGGGGCACTGCAAAGAGGCATTAGAATTGTTTCCAGTTTACTATGTAAGGCACACTGTAAGCAGTACTCTACTGTGAAGTGTCATGTAAGTTCTGTGTATAAACAGCACCCATACCACAAAGTTCTACAGATATTTTGTGTCGGTAAAACATGAGATTTTTTGTTAAGTTTGTCTTCATCCTTTGGTTGGGGTCCCCTCTGTAAAGCTTGTAGTTAGACTGAAAAGGTGATTTGTATTTGATAAAACGAAGTGTATTGAGAATGCTTAACAAATTCAGGTAACTTTTAGAATATCTGAGATGTCAAGACATGATGTGGAATTTACTTACATACAGTAGTGGATAACAGCACAACCAACAAAATTCTTTAATGTTCAGATGAATGTTTATATATAAATTTTTTCAAATAATTTTGGGACCATTTTTCACTTGTCTAAAATTCATAAGGTGAATGAGGTTTGATGCTCAGTTTTTGTATTGTATATTTGTAAGGGATGATTATTAAGGCATAATTAGAAAATATGAATAAAAGATTGAATATAATTTGCATGTCTGCATTACAAAATGAACTGTAATTTAACAGTTGATGTATTAATTTTTTTTTTTTGCAGGGGAACCATGCAGTTTGTATGATGTACATAATGTCGACTGGGTTCCAACTCTGAATCTTGGTGAAAGACTAGACTTTATCCATACGAGAACGAGAAGCCCAGAGCCACAGAGGGAAAGAGTGAAGGAGACACCAACTTCAGATTGTCACTTACCCCATAAGGAAACTGCCACTGATTCCAACTTGGGACCTGTGTTAAAGGGCAGTGTACACAGTGTTTTAAAAAGAAACAATTCCCCTTTCCCAGGTGTGGCAGAACGCAGTAGAACTTGTTCAGAGGTTGGTTCAGTTGTTCCAGAGGGCTCACAGTCAAAAAATGAACACAGTAAGAAGAGTTTTGATGGTGCTGGAAAGACGCTGAAACATTCTGTCCCGAGTGCACAAGACATTCCAGAGAAAAGGTTGCAGTGCGTTGTTAACAAAAGTGATCTCCCAAACGATGCGTCTTTGAAGGGAAGTGGTCCCTGTATTGCAGTGCATCAATTGGATCACCCTTATTCAAAAATTGCAGTTGAAGGAGGTAATGAATTTGATGTCGTCTGGAGTGCAACATAATCATTCAAAATAATCATAAATCAGATTCTATGTTAGGAGCATGTGAATGAAGTGGCCATTGCTAAGTTTTCTCAGGTTCACCTTTTGTTACCTTTAAGATTCTAGGATTACTGTTCCTCTGAGACTCTGACCCCTTGATCTTGCATGGGAATAAGAGATATTATCTTTGATCTGATGAATTCATCTTAGATTAGTGCTGCTCTTCTAAGTAAATCAGGCCTTTCCTTTTATCCTGTTGCTTTTATTTTGCTTTTTGTGGCTAGAAAACAGATATTGATTTATGATGTTTTTTGTATGTTAGGCAGTGTAGAGGTGGACGTCCTGCCTCATTATTCATAGAAGTGGAACACCTAATGTGGCTGAGTGGGTGGAAACACTTATAACAAACAAGGCACTAAAGTATTTGGTCCAGTTTTGATACAATGACAAACTGATAAGTTATGGAGTGTCCTTTGTTTCCCCCTCTTTTCTCAGGTTAGAGAAGGTATGGACCTGGGAGGAAGAATGTGGAAAAAATGCTTCAGATTTTAATTTCAGTGTTTTGAGAAATTTTTTACCCATTTATTTATGAAGCAGCCCAGCATTTTACATATGTATATAATTTGCTTTAACACAGTTAGTCAATAAATGAAGTTATTCTTCAAAGAAATGCTTCTTCTCCCAGATGTGTATTCTGCCACTGGGGTGATGCTCCCTTGTATATTACAAGTTGCAGTTTCCAAGCTTGGCCGACACTTGACGAAAGTGTGCACGTCTTAAGAAAGCTTCAGTAGCCAGGGAAGTTTCGCTTTGTATTTTTGCACAAGGAGAGTGTGGCAGTTGATAGCACCCTGGCCTTCCATTTGAGAGACCTGGGCTCGATACTGATGGAAGATCACAAAACAAATGAGGGAGGCTAGAAAATAGACCAAAATCTGAAAGACCGAGAGGACTTTGTCATGTGAAGAGAAGAAAAAGTGTAGTTGTAGAAGTACCTGACGAAGACAAGTATAAAAGTGCAGAAAATCATGAAGGAAATTCATAGATGAAGACCTGAGCTGCAGAAATTGTAAAAAACAAAAGCGTGCGAAAGCTCATTGTGCATTTGAATAGATACAACGAAGATTTGATTTAAAAACTCGGATTGTGATGGTGATGGTGATGTATTTTATTTTAGTTCTCCTCTTGTATGCTTTTCTCTGTATTTCATATTCTATTCTTTTGGAACATACCAGGTTAGTTAATGGCCTTTTCAGCTTAATCTTAAGAATATGCATGCTTTCTAAAGATAATGACGAATCTTTCGTGAATACACGCTGACTTCCCACTCAGTGATCTTTTCCATGATCTCCGTAATATACTTTCAGATTTAAGTGACGCAGACAGCTCCCGTACTGTATCGGCTTCTTCCCCTCCTTACTACTATTCAAGTGAGAATGACGACGACTTCGTTTTTGTACCTGCCGCTTCAGTCATTGTTCCCAAAGACGAACCACTGCTTGATAAGGAGGCGTACGCACTGGTAGAAGAACCCGCTCCAGTTTTAAGCGAAGACAACAGCTTGCTTCGTGGCGCGAAGAAGGAATTGTCACCGGATGAAAGTGATTTGCCTGATTGCTTAACAAGTTTCCTTTGTGCCATGGAAGTTATTGAGATTTCAGATGATGAGGTAAGTAGATTATGGTTATTCCTCATTGATTATTAATTTTCTGATCTTATAGGATGTGCCAGCCAGTTACATGTCTAGTGACTTATATGTTTCCTTTCTTGCGTCACTGCTGTAGTGGCTTCTTTGTCTCGTTGTTTCTTCTTGACATTTAAATACCATTTTGGCTTTTACTCTTCATTCCCTGGTAGATGTTATCGTATACACATGCCTTACAATTCATGCAATGCCCTTGGTTGATGGTGCAGGAAAAACATCACCTTAACAAAAGCTTGGATTTAGAATGGGCTTGGTTGATGGTGCAGGAAAAACATCACCTTAACAAAAGCTTGGATTTAGAATGGGTGTAAGATCATGCTAAAACAAGGATAAAATGTACCTAGTGATTTTAGTCACTTTTGTTGCATGTGTACTGTATTCCAGGTCCACACTCTTCACATTTCAGTAGTTTTGGTTAAACAGAGAGAGTTGTGACTGCTTGATATTAAATCTGTGTTCCGATCCTAACTGTATCATGTCTGTAGACAGGCAAATTAGAATTTGAAGTCTCTCATAGGATATAGGATAACTTTCTTTTTATCTTTTTAAGTCTACATTTCATTCGTGTACAGAGCATCCCTTCATACTGATCGGGAATAGTTGTATGGAAAAGCTGCTCTTGTTACTTATTACTGAACAACAGTAAATGTGCCTTGCTGTCGAACTTCTCAGTTCCAGAGGTCCTTTGTTCCTCACACCGTTGGACTGTGGCACAGTCTCCCTGAGGATGTTGTGCAGCTGGAACCACAAAAGTTCAAGCAAAGATGTAATGCATGAGTACCCTGAAACAATTCTCCTTGTATTTTAATAATTTATATATATTTTTATCTATTTATTTACTAATTTGTTCATTTTTTCTTTCCTAGTAACTGAACTCTTCTTTCTGTATTTCGTATGATTGTCTGTTACTTCTTTCAAATGAACACCATATTCTTTGGAAGCTTGAATTTCAAATCAGTGGCCCCTGTGTGCTTGTTCCATATGAATAGGGTTCATGTTAAGAATAATATTAATAATAATAGTATGATATTTCTAACCTTGTAATATCTGTTGGTGAATGGAGTCAGTGATGAAATGTTCTTCTCAGGGTACCCTGGAACGCACTCTTGTTGCCTCTTTTAGTTTTTAGAATTGGGAATATGTAAAAAATGCTTTATTCAGTTCATACAGATCATATGCTTTACAGAACGTTGTTGAAGAGGTTCCCAAGAAGAAGTCGTCTGGTGGTGTAAAACGTCCTTTTCGATGCATCAACTCTGAATGTAGAACGGAAAAGGATTTGCTCTATGCCCAGCTGTTTGTTCGTCGGCATTTCGGTGTCCCTTCTTGCCCAAAGTAAGTGCGTTCCTATCAAGCACAGTGTTACAAGTAAAGGTAAAAATGAATTTGAGTGAAGGTTTTTATAAAAACTGGTTTGCACTGTTTATTTTCTAAGAGAAGAATAATTGTTTACCTGTTATGCATACCTACGTTCACTTTGTAAGTTAGAGAAGAATAATTGTCTGCCCATGTATGCAAGTGTTATAAGTTGTGTGAAAAATAACTTTTATTTGTTGTGAATTTTGTACCAAGTTTCTGTTTTATTTCAGTTTAACTTGTCTGCTGGTAAAAATTGATTTGTTTGCTAATGAACCCATAAATCGAGTGCTATTTCATTGAACTGTAAAAGGAGATTGCTAGTCACTGCTGATAAGCAGGGCTGTACTGATGATGACATACTTTCCATATGCAGCTCACATGCAGACCTGACCTATGGTAGCCCTGCAGTGCTGAGTGCCAGAGCTGTCAGTAGCAGCTCAGGTACTAATTAAAAGTGCCATTGATCTCTCTTTCAGATCCCTTCAACTGTTTCATTTTCTATACAGTGCAGGATTGAATATGTATGGATATACAGTAAACCTCCTTATTCGCAGGGAATGCGTACTGCACCCCCTCGCAAATAGCTAAAACCCGCTAATACTTAGAACCCCTCTAAAAACACTTAGAACTGCCTATTTTGATAGTTTAAACACAAAAGAACCCCTCTGAAAATGCTTATACCTGAGTATTTTAATAGTTTTATCACAAAAAGTGCATTTAGTCATGAAAATGATATGAAAATACAGTAATTAGTGAATATTTCTCAGTGAAAAATACTGCGAATGGGCCAATTTTCCGCGAATAATTGGTAGATACGTTCCACAGAGAAATCCACGAATATGTGAGTCTGCGAATAGTGAGACCACGAATACGGGGGGTTTACTGTATGGCACAATTTTTTTATACACTTGCTGTTAAATTGATTTAGTTTTTCCCTAAAAATGAAACAAAAAACTATTTTCTTATACAAGCTAAGAACATATACAGAATTGCCCTCGTCTCTGACCCACATTTGAATTGTCAAATGCTTATAACACAAAGTATTAACTGGGTTGTCAGCTGAGACCCTCTGGGTCTCATAACTTGTGTGTACTACTCACCTGTCTGTGATGAGCTCTCTCCTTCATTTGGTGAGGTTTTTTCCAAGTACAATTCATGGACAATGAAACGGCACTATGAAGTATGGGTTGGTATGAAATTTATGTAAAATTTTTGTTTAGAAATAAAATTTTATTGCAATGTTTGTTTCTCTTTATTTAAAGGAAGAGAAAAGTATGCCTTAGATGTTTCGATAAAGCCAAGCAAGAACAGGACCAGCTGGTTAAAGTGGTAGAGTCTGGACAGTTACTTCTGGGAGAGAAATTGCCTCCTCCAAAGACAACTGTTGTCCTGACAGATTCAGACTCGGATCCCTCTGAATGTAAGTTATTACAGTGCAGTATTTTGTGCATATTCACAGTTTTGTGTGCTTCCATGTTTTACTAGGAAGATGAAAACGCTGGTTTGTCCAGTACAGGCAGTCCCTGGTTTCCGACGGGGGTTCCTTTCCTACGCTGCATCGTAAGCCGAAAAATTGTTGAAAATCGTTGAAAATCCTAAGAAAACCTTACTTTTAATGCTTTGGGTGTATTAGAAACCTCCAAATTTTTATTATTTTTCCGTTGTGTAGCCACATTTCTTCCGTCGGATCCGCGTTGTAAGCGTTGTAACCTAGGAACATGCATCGTAAACCGGGAAATCATTTCTGATGAATATATTTGAAAAGCGTTGTAACCTCGGAACGCGGTAAGCCGGACCTGTCGTAACCTCGGAACGCGGTAAGCCGGACCTGTCGTAACCTCGGAACGCGGTAAGCCGGACCCGTCGTAACCCGGAGACTGCCTGTATTATTATATGTTATGTAAAGTTTTTGAGGGATTATTGGTACTTTTACAGCCATGTAAAATTATTCTTTTAGTTTCTCTTCTGATAATACTATCATAAGATAGATGGATGATCACCTGATAACTTTGTACTTGAATGAAGGTTGATTATTGGAGCAAAGTAGGATCAAAAGAGTTGGACAGCTAGGTTTGAAAAAAAACAAAAGTTGAGATCAATGTAGTTGAGAAGTGAAGGGAAACTGCAACACATCTGTGTAATGGCAAAGTGAAATGGTTGAACGTAAATTTGAGAATGCATGACAAAGTTATTGCTGACGACGTACGAAAAGCCATTAAAAAGTTGAAGATTGTAGACTGTTATTGGATGGAATTAAGTAGGGGCGTGTCCGTGAGGTCACTGTAGTCATTACTCAAGGTTCTTTGCAGTCCTCCTTAGGCCCCTAGCTGCAACACCTTTCATTCCTTTTACTGTTCCTCCATTCATATTCTCTTTCACCCATCTTACTTTCCACCCTCTCCTGACAATTGTTTCGTAGTGCAACTGTGAGGTTTCCCCTTTGTTACAACTTTAAAACCTTTTTACCCTCAGTTTCCATTTCAGTGCTGAATGACCTCATGGGTGCCAGCTCTTGGCTTTGGCCTAAATTTTATATTCTAATAATTCCACAAGTAAAATGGCGTAGTATGCGTATGTGTGTGTGATCGACAGAATTATGTGTGTGTGTGCAGATAAGTTTTGTAAATGTGTAAATGGTTCCTAAGTTTACAATACTATTTCATTATAATGCCTTACCAAAACACTGTAAAAGCTTTAATCCCTTAAATTTCGACACGTCCGAGATATATTTTTTCAAACTTTGTTTGGAACGCTGATATAATTGGCGGGAGACCCAGCCCCACCAGATGCTGGTGGGGGAAAGTGGAAGGAGACTCGCCCAGTAAACAGCTCCAGTTTCAATCTCGGGTGTGTTGTGAACGCATCTCGCACGTCCGGTCGGTTCAAACTGTTTGGATTTACTTCAGCTCTCGATGCGCTTCTTTCTGGCGTCTCTTTTTGGTGAAGTACTCAGCGTCTTGTTTGTTAACCTAGCTAGCTTAGCTCCGTGAAATAGGTAGCTATGTCGGATTCCAGCTTCTCTGAGTCTAGAGTTTGCTCAGGGAATTTGTGCTCTTCTAAACTTGTTAAACTTACACGACAGTCACTCTTTTGTGTATTAGTGTAGGGGTTGTGAGTGTTCCCAGGAAAACACATGCAGTGAGTGTATTGAATGGGGTCAGAGTTTGGCACACGTACAATTCCCATCAGGTAAAGCTGGTTAGGATAGGGATAGAAAGCCTTTTAGCGTAAAGAAGCCAGGGCTAACTCTTTCATGGTGGCATCAGCCGCCATCCCCTTTACCGGCTGTTCCTTCCTCCTCCCTCCTCCTCCTCTACTGCTGCTCTTTCCCTCCTCCTATCACCCCCTTCTTCACCGGCTTCCCAGTATGTTTTCCCCTAAAGCCAAGCCCAGCCTCGAGGCTGGTAATCAGAATTTGATCTTTCTGAACTCAAATGGAAACGCAAATGAACGTTTCATGGATTCTGTCTTTACGCTTAGTGCGTTCGTGCCGAGTCCCGGCGTTAGTGTTGGTGATGACGCAAGTGTTGGTGACAACAGTGGTGTTGTTTGTGGTCGTGTTTCAGGCGAGTCTGCTCTTTTTCTGACACTTTTGAGCAAAGGCAGCTGTCCTATTTCGCCTTCTGAGGCTAGAAGACAGTCCGGCGCTGGCGAAAGGTCAGAAATTCTTGCCCACGAGCAGTCTCTCGGTCCTCTAAGGCACCGAAAGCCTTAGTCCTAGTGTCGAAGACACTTTACTTTCTGCCGGCGTTAAAAGCTTCAAAGAGTCGCAAAGTGAATGTCGTGCAAGGCTTTGAAGAGTCAGAAACTTGCAAGTTCATCGTGAGTGTTTCTCCATTGACTCGCTGCTCTTCTCGACATGGTTGATGCCGCAGATCGTGGTCCCCAGAATCTTCGCCAAGATGTTCGGCTTCGAAACGCCACTCCCTATGGTAAGTTCTTCAGATGAGTAGCAGCAGCTCATTCAGTCTCTTCATCTTCCAGCTCTTCAGATCCCCCTCCTCGTCGTCGCAAGTGTGATCATGCCTCTCGACCCTTAAAGAGGCAGTCTTCTGATAATTCATGCCCTAGGGACCCTAAACTCTGTAACAAAAGGACAGCTAGCCCTACACCTGGTTACTCAACATGGGATTCTGATCAAGAAGATGCCTTTCAGATGCTTCAAGATGCCTAGCCCTCTCCAGAAGGATCTACTTCAAGTTCCCGTGCCTCTTCCTCCTCCTCCTGCACAGGAAGTGTCTGCTCCTTTTTGGCTTCATCCTCACCCTCCCAGGAATCTAGTCTGCTGGAAGAGAAGCTAGAAAAGATAGTCCGCAACGTGCTTTGTATTCCTGGGGACCACAGTTGTTCTTCCTCAACGCCTGACGTGATCTTGGCACGGAACTGATTCTTTCTGGTGAAGAGAAGGTCCCGTTTGACTCAAAGTGCCTTCTTCTCATTATGCCTCTGCTCAACTTTCTGCTGAAGTCGCACTTCAACATTTTCAGCCGACAGCACCTCTTCCCTGATTCCATGTTGCTACTGGGAAAGCAGTGTTCTAACACTTCCCTTCCCAAATTGGTACTTTCTGCCGCCTCAAAGAAAGCCTTGAAGGAGGTAGAGGCTTGGTTGGGAGCCAAGAGAGCCTCTGTAAAGCGCCTTCATGAATCTCTCCTTCAAAGCTGTCGAAAAGGAGGCAAAATTATTACAGCATAGAACTTCTCCTTCACTAGGCTCTGCAGTCTCAGCACAAGGGGACTTTGGCTGCCTTGTGACCCTTCAAGACACATCCTTCTGGGAAGTCTGCAAAAGACTTTCTTTTCTGCCCTGGATGTAGACCACCTTTCCAAGATCCTCTACAAGCTCCTAGAGATTGTCAGTTTTCTGATTGGTCGATGGGGAGCTATTTTTAAACAAGTTGAGGCAGGCTAATATCGCAGAAGACATCTTGGGAGAATCACGGATTCCTTACCTGCACTGACACTGCTATCCATGATGCGTAGAACTTTTCCTCCCTCTTCGCCATGACCACTTGAAGAAGAGGGAGACTTGGTGCTCTTTTCTTATCTAAGGCTGTGACTTCTTCTAAAGGCCCTTAATGTTCGCACTTTTGACAAGGAAGGCCTTTTCCCAGAATCGAGTAGTGAAAGACGCCCTTTCAGCCATGGGATAAGAAGACGACGCACATCCTGTCTATGTCTTCCGCCAAAACCCAGGCCTGCTCCCATGCTTCACCAAGATGGTGTCTCTTCTACCAGACATCCGTTCGGCAACGCCAGAACCAAACCTTACTCAAGGCCCTGCTCCAACCCAGAGGTCACAAGTTCTCCTAAAACCCCAAGGTCATCCTGCCAGTAAGTAGGGAACCCTGTCCTCCTGTCTCCAGGGGCCAGACTCAGTCTCTTTTGGGAGGGAATGGAGAGACTGAGGTGCAGATCAGGGTGATCAAGTGCTCCAGCCAGGCTACCGCCCCATCTCGACCAACCCCTCCTCCTCTCCACTTCTCCCATTTTTGACAGCATACTCAAGAGGCTCAGTCAAGTTTTTGGCCCCAGAGACAGAAGTCCAGTCTCTTCTTAAGGAAACAGTCAATGAAGAAGTACAGGACGTGTCAACTCCAGGATTCTACAAATCGCCTGTTTGTAGTCCCCAAGTCATCAGGGGTTGGAGGCCAGTTCTCGACGTAGCGCCTCAATCTGTGTACTCTAGGTGAAACCAAGTTTTGTACATGCAACTTACCCGGCCAGATATACTTAGCCAGTCTCCGACGCTCCCGACAGAATTTCAAACCGCGCACACCCATTGCGCAGGGCCTCAGGGGTGATCAACCATACCCGCCGCTGGGTGGCGTGGAATAGAACCATATTCCCCGCCAACCAGATTTTCTGTCGCTGGTTCCCAGCAACATTCGTTGCTGGTTCCTCCCGCTTTGATTTTCGTTTTCTCGCTTGCTGAGGATCTTTTGGCCTGATTTTGGTGACGTATTGATCTTTTGGTCAGCATACGCTAATGTGACTGTTTTTTTGGATTTGCTTTTAATTGTTCATTAAGATGTCTGACGTTAATGTTTCGCCTGTGTTCCGTGTGTGTGCTAGGCAAGAATGTAAGGTGAGGTTGCCGAAAGCTGTAGACCCTCACACTGTATGTATGAGGTGTAGGGGAATGATTGTTCTTCGGACAATAGGTGCAAGGAGTGTGAGAAATTGTCTGATCAGGAATGGAAGGTTTTGTCTTCTTATCTGAAGAAGCTTGAAAAGGATAGAGTTAGGAAGGCTTCCTCCAGAAGCTCGAGTAGGTCTCGCTCTGCTGAGCATGATTTTGAAATTAACCCAGTAGACTCTCCTAATCCTTTGGTTTCAGCCCCTTCTCCCTTCATCGAACCTGTGGATTCGTCCTCTGAAATGGCTGCGATGAAAGCGGAACTTCTTCAGTGTGAAATCGCAACTGCGCGCTGATGAAGGAAGGTAAGAGTGACAGTGATATGTGCAGTGTCCCCAGTGTTGTGGAGGGGCGTCTGATCGGCTCCGCATTGCTCCTAGGCCTAGACCTCTTCCAAACTCCCAGGACCAGTGGAGGAGGAATGTCGAAAGCCGCAGGGAGGATGTAGAGCATCCCCAACGATCAGGCGTCCTTGGCAGATCCTGTTGTTTGCGTCCCCAGGCTGCCTTGGATCGCCATAGAAAAGGCATCCTGAAAAAGTGTTTCTCGTCGTCTGACGCGTCTTCTCCGAGACGTGGTTGGAGTTCGGCTGAGGAGTCGCGCCCTTGAAGAGATCTTGGAAGGCTCCTAGAGTAGAGCGTTTGGACTCGAGCCCTGAGCGCTTCCCGGAGAATTCTCCTATTGTCAGGAAGAGAGCTCGAGATCCCCTCCTCCTCTCCATCAGCGGTGAAGGATTCGAGGTGAAGAAGATTTTGATCGGCCTCCAGGAGCAGTTATCGGCGCTTGTTGGATCTCTTGCTAAGGACTCCTCTTCTCGTAGGAAGGATGACTTTCTTCCTGTCAAGAGTTCCAGGAAGCTCGTCTTCAACTCGTCGCTCTTCTCCTGCCAAGCTTCCTTCGTCCAGCAAGTTTTCTTCGTCTCGTAGACGCTCTTCGCGAACACAGGCGCCAGTCTCCCAGCAGGCGCACTTCTTCCAGGCGCTCGTCATCGGAGAGAAGCCTCCTCCTTCCAGGCGCATTTCGCCTCACTGTACTTCTCCTTTGGGCAGGCGCTCGTCGTCTTCCAAGCTCCCTCCTTCCGGCAGGCGCCGCTCTCCTACCAAGCGCCCTCGTTTTAGGGCCTCTCCTGGAAAGCTCTCATCAGTGGACAGGACCCCCTCTCCTGACAGGCGCCCGTCCGGGTCAGGCGCCATTCTCCTGGTAGGCGCCATTCTCCTGGTAGGCGCGTTGGACAGGAGTGCTTCTCCTTCCAGGCTCGCTTCTCCTGATAGGCGCTCTTCTTCTCTTAAGCCTTCCTCTCCGCCTGCTGCTTTGGAGGAAGTTTCAGAAGAGGATTCTCCTAAGGACGCTGGAGTTTCGGATTACAAACGGTTGGCTTCGGTTTTAATTCAGGAGTTTGGAGATTCTCTTTGTCATGCTGCCCCTCCTTCTCCGGGATCTTTGTGGGACAGCACCAAGTCAACTAGACCCTCTTCGTTTGTCAAGATGCGCCCTACGATTTCGATGAGGAAGGCCTTTAAAGGAGTAGGGGAGTGGATGCAGTCTAAGAAGGATGCAAGTAAGACGGTTTTCTCTTTCCCTCCTTTGAAACTTTTGGGAAAATCAGGAATGTGGTATGAGACCAAGGAGCCTATGGGGTTGGGGCTCCCCACATCTGCTGACGACGAGATTTCTCTAATCTAGTTGACTCCTCCAGGAGACTTTCCCCTTGCTTCAGCGAAGGCGACTTGGGGAATGAGTGAAATGGATCATCTCCTCAAGGGTCTTTTTAGAGTTGTGGAGGTCTTCAACTTTATGGATTGGTCTCTTGGAGCTTTGGCCAACAGGACTCGGGATCCCGAATTCCTGTGTTTGGATGACTTCGTGAGTGTTTTGTCTTGCTTGGACAAAGCAGTGAGGGACGGTTCCGCGGAAGTCGCTGCCTTATTCGAGCTGCTATTCTGAAGAAGAGATCAGTATTCAGCTCTTTCCTCACGAAGTCTGTGTCTCCTCTTCAGAGATCTCTCTTCTGTTTGCTCCTTTTTCTCCTCACCTTTTCCTCAAAACTTGGTGAAGGAGATTTCTCGCTCTTTATCTGAAAAGGCGACACAAGACCTTTGGCCCAGTCTTGAAGAGGGTCAGACCTGCCGTCCCTTTCGCCAAGAAGGAGAAGGCTCCCTTTCAGGAGCCCTTTCGAGGTGGTCCTTCGTCCAGACCCTCCTTCAGGAGCAAAAGACCAGAGAGGAGAGGAAGGTCTTCCTCTCGTTCTATCAGAAGGACCAAATGAAGAACGAGTACTCCAGACGACAGTGGGTGCCAGACTGCTACAATTCGCCGAGGTCTGGGCACAGAGAGGGGCGGACGACTGGTCCCTCTCCATTTTAAGAAGAGGCTACCTTATCCCCTTCAGGGAAAGTCCTCCTTTAACCTCAACTCCCAGGGAGTTATCCGCCAGCTACAGGGATCCCATCAAGAACCAGGCTCTTTTTCTAGCGGTGGAACAAATGTTAGAAAAGGAAGCAATAGAACCGGTTCAAGACCTCCATTCCCCGGGGTTTTACAACCGTCTTTTTCTGGTTCCGAAATCCTCGGGGGGTTGGAGACCGGTTCTGGATGTAAGCGCCCTGAATTTCTTCATAATCAAGACGAAATTCAAAATGGAGACTACCTCCTCGGTTCTTGCAGCTCTTCGTCCAGGGGATTGGATGGTCTCCCTGGACCTGCAGGACGCTTACTTCCACATTCCCATTCATCCCTCGTCAAGAAAGTTCCTGAGGTTCGTGATTCGGGGAAAAGTTTTTCAATTCAGGTCCCTGTGCTTCGGTCTTTCGACGGCCCCACAAGTGTTCACGGGCATCTTAAGGAATGTGGCACGCTGGCTTCACTTAGAGGGAGTGAGGATATCAATGTATCTCGACGATTGGCTGATTCGAGCTCAATCAAAGGACAGTTGTCTGGAGTACTTGTCGATCACCCTAAATATGACACAGTCCCTTGGACTATTAGTAAACCTACAGAAATCCCAGGTTGTTCCGCAGCAGAGCATTGTTTACCTGGGGATTCTGATGGATTCTCGGGTTTTTCTAGCCTTTCCATCCCAAGAGAGAATAGATCGCTGCATAGAAAAGGTGACAGTTTTTCTAAGGAGAAAACATTGTTCAGCGAGGGAGTGGATGAGTTTGCTGGGGACCATTTCCTCGCTGGAACAGTTCGTCTCCTTAGGAAAACTTCATCTGAGACCTCTTCAGTTTTTCCTAAAGGAGAGTTGGGACCAGAAGTCTCAGGACTTAGCAACTTTGTTCCAAATTTCGGACAAGATAAAAGAGGATCTCAACTGGTGGTTAGACCCTCGAAAATTATGCCAAGGACTGTCTCTTCAGTTACCGAGCCCTACCCTAGTGTTGTTCTCAGACGCCTCGGAGTCGGGATGGGGGGCAACACTAGGGTCGAGAGAAGTGTCAGGCACCTGGGAGGGAGACCAGGTGAACTGGCACATCAACAAGAAAGAGCTATCAGCAGTTCATTTGGCTCTCATCAAGTTCGAGTTCCTTGTCGCAGGACAAGTAGTCCAAGTGAACTCAGACAACACGACTGCCCTGGCTTATATAAGGAAACAGGGGGAGGAACACACTCCTTCTCCCTTTACGAAACGGCAAAAACGTTGCTGTTATGGGCTCAGGAGAGGAGGATCAGACTCCTCACCAGATTTGTACAGGGAGAGAGGAATGTGAGGGCCGACCTTCTCAGCAGGAAGGATCAGGTCCTTCCCACAGAGTGGACTCTCCATTCAGAAGTCTGCGAAAGACTGTGGAACCTGTGGGGAAGGCCGAATATCGACCTTTTGCAACCCACTGGAATGCAAGGCTAGAAAACTACTGCTCTCCGATATCGGACCCGAGAGCAGTTGCAACAGACAGTCTTCTCCTAGATTGGACAGGGATTAGACGGATATGCCTTTCCCCATTCAAGATCCTAGGAGAAGTGGTAAGAAAGTTTGCATCATCGGAAGGCGCGAGACTGACATTGGTAGTCCGTTTTGGCCAGCTCAAGACTGGTTCACAGAGGTACTGGAATGGATAGTAGATTTTCCAAGATCGCTTCCACACAGGAACGATCTTCTCAAACAGCCCCACTTCAACAGATTCCACAAGAATCTCCCGCTCTCAGTCTAACTGCCTTCAGACTATCGAAGGTCTGGTCAGAGCGAAGGGTTTTTCGCACAAAGCTGCGAAGGCTATTGCAAGAGCCAGAAGATCCTCAACCCTTCGCGTCTACCAGTCGAATGGGGAGGTCTTTAGAAGATGGTGCAGGACCAATAAGATATCCTCTTCCAGTACCTCTGTGACAAACATTGCTGATTTCTTTATCTTCCTGAGGGAACATTGCAACCTCGCTGTATCCACAATTAAGGGATACAGGAGTATGTTATCTTCGGTTTTCAGACACAGAAATCTGAATATCTCGGAAAACAGAGACCTTCATGACCTTATAAGGTCTTTTGAAACGTCAAAATTCAGGACTTGAAACCTCCCAGTTGGAATCTAGACATAGTTTTGAAATTCTTAATGTCTAAAAATCTGAACCTCCTCATCAAGCTTCCTTCGGGGACCTCACCAGGAAGTCACTTTTCCTCTTTGCCCTTGCCTCAGCTAAGAGAATAAGTGAAATACAAGCCTTAGACGGCAAAGTTGGTTTTAAGGAGGTTCTGGCTATATGCTCCTTTAAACCATTATTTCTAGCGAAGAATGAGAATCCTTCTAAACCGTGGCCAAGAACCTTTGAATTAAAAGGTCTTTCTTCTGTGACGGACATGAGTTGAGAGGACTCTATGCCCTGTCAGGAGCCTTAAATTCTACTTAGAAAGAAGAAATCTCTGGGAGGATCGGTTGAAAGTCTTTGGTGCTCTGTCAGGAATCCTTCACGAGCGATCTCAAAGAATGCGCTGTCATTTTTTATTAAGGACGTCATCAAGGAAGCGCATATCTCATGTGAGGATGAGCACTTTGCTCCTTAGAGTGAAAGCACACGAAGTGAGAGCCATTGCTACTTCCTTGGCTTTTCACAAGACGTTGTCTCTCCAGTCTATTTTAGAGGCAACCTATTGAGGTGTAATTCAACGTTAGCATCTCATTACTTACGAGATATTAGAGTAACGTATGATAAGTGCTTCTCTCTAGGAGCGTGACGATATCTGCGGATTCGGTGCTGGGACAGGAGCTGAATCCAATCCTATTTAGTTTAGTTAATTTAGTTGTTTTTAAGCTTGGTGGTGTGTGTTTTTATGGTTGGTTGAAAGAGGGTGATGGAATTATGCTTCCCTTTCAATTCTTATCACTAACAAGGTTAGGGATTGGTCAGGTGGTCGGGATTGGTTGTCATGTTCCTTGTAATTTGTATGGACACCTAGCTCTGTCATGTAAGAGGATAGCCCCCATTGATACGATTCAGGTGTAGGCTCGGTCATGTAAGTGGGTCAGCCCCTTTGACACGATCCGCTATAGGCTCGGCCATGTTAGTGGGTCATCCCCATTGGCACGATCCAGAAGGGCTGTCAGTCACAGGTCACATCCTCGCTGAAGCTCCTGAGGCAAGCAGACTCATAGACAGTATCCGCGAAGCCCTGCCCAATCAGGTAAGAACCAGGTTTTGTTTATCCTACAACATACAAGTTGTTTCCTGCTTTAGTTATTTTCTGTCTTCACCCTCCTCCAAGGGTGCCATTCAGCCAAGCATATATCTGACGGGTTATTAAAATGATATTTTATGATAAAATAAAGCTCTTGCGCATACCTACCCGCAGATACATATACGATTGATGGCCCCCAGCCTTCCTCAGGAGACAGGTGGAAGAGAAAATCTGATTAGAAAACGGAATGGTTCCTATTCCCGCCACCCACGGCGTGGTAAGTGAAGGATCACCTGACCTACCCAGCGTAGCCGCGAAGTTTTGAAATTGTCGGGAACGTCGGAGACTATAGCTACATATATCTGCCGGGGTAAGTATGTACAAAACTTATTTTATCATAAAAATATCACGCCCATGGAAACTAACTGCTCCGTTCTTCAGGCTCTAGCTCGAGGGGATTGGATGGTGACCCTCAACATGGAAGATGCCTACTTCCACATTCCAGTACATCAAGACTCCAGGAGGTATCTTCGGTTTGTTCCAGGCTCTCTGCTTCGGCCTATCAACAGCCCCGCAGGTATTCACCAGGGTTCTCGCCCTGATAGGTCATTGGCTCCACCTGGAGGGAGTTCTTATCTCCTTGTACCTCGACGACTGCTAACTCCGTTCATCGTCAAGGGACCGCTGCATGGAGGACCTTCACGGAACCTAAGGTTAGCTTAGCCTTAGGATTCTGGTAAACACGGAAAAAGTCGAGTTTAGTCACTTCGCCAGATCACACAGAGCATCTTTTCTGGAGATTGAAATCAGTGTTGGCGTCTCACTACCTTAGGAGGTCGGAAGTTGTGCATCAGACCTGTTTAAGATAGGGTCCCGTATCTATAGCTGGCTTGGTTTAGGGGAACACACTAGGGTAGGTTCTTTATCTTACCTTCTCCCCTTGTGATTTTATGGTTGCTGAGTTAAAAAAGTGGGAAGCTGGGGTGTTCAGTTCACCTGGAGTACCCTCCATCCAGTTTTTTAGTTATAGAGGGTATAGAGAAGGGATGTTTTGTTTTTAACTAGTTTTAGGTTAGGCGGTGAGGCCTGTTTTTTCAGTCTGGTTGCTTTCCAATTGCTCAGGGCAAGAGCAAAGGAAAGTCATGCCCCACTGTCTTAGTCAGCGGTGTACTTCCCGACTACTAGGGTGTTGTGGAGCAGAGTAGCTAGCAGTGCTAGCGCCCAATGCCTCTGCAGGTAATGGAGCTTCAACCAGCAGCAGTACCTCCCTGCAAAAGCCCATCTACCAGGTAAGGAAACACCTGCCTTTTTTATTGGTAGGGATCCATATGATGCCCATGTTTAGAGTTTGTCCCTTTTTTTTGATGTGTACCCTTTCGATAACTGATGCCTCATCCTGCCCTTCCACCTTAAATGTGGAATCAGTTTACAGTGTTTGCAAGGCATTATATTAAAAATGACATTTTATGATAAATGAGTTTCATTATACTTACCAAACACTGTAACTTAAAGGCCTCCTCCTTCCCTCAGGGAGGCGTTATCTCAGGCTATCACTTATTATGTATGCGAGATTGAAACTGGAGCTGTTTCCTGGGCGAGTCTCCTTCCTCCCCCACTGGCATCCGGTGGGCTGGGTCTCCGCCAATTATATCAGCGTTCCAAACAAAGTTTGAAAAAATATATCTCGGACGTGTCGAAATTTAAGAGATTAAAGCTTTTAAAGTGTTTTGGTAAGTATAATGAAACTTCATTTTATCATAAAAATGTCATATTCTAATAATTCCACCAGTAAAATGGTGTAGTATGCGTATGTGTGTGTGATTGACAGAAATTATATGTATGTGTGCAGATAAGTTTTGTAAATGTGTAAATGGTTCCTAAGTTTACAATACTATTTTGTTAAGAAATGTGATGTGAGTAATTGCTATTACCTTGAGGCTAAATGATCTTATATCTCTTTCAGAAAATGTATTTTAAATCTTAACGTTGTTAACAGCTGAAGCACTAATTACAGATGATAGTTCTAGTGAAGGAACAGACTTGGAAGTGGAGTGCGATGAGGGCAAGACAATGGAAGAGACCATCAAAAGTATCATGACCGATCTACAGCTAGACAAACAAATCAATCTGGGAATTTCCCACCTGGGTGAACGACTTAAAGCTGTCGAAGGTTCGGCTTTAATAGATTTTGCATGATCATAAATGCTATTTTAACTGATGTTTTTTTGCCTTGTAGGGTCTGTACTTATAAGTACTATAATCAATTCAACATTTGTCAACTTTATACAGTGAATATTCACAAATGGGTGTGTATTCACACAGTGTTAATACCTGGTATACCAGAGTTAATTATTTTGCTGTTATTGGAGTCAAGTATTTAAAGACTAGATTTTATGAAGGTCCTGTAGTAAGGAAATTGAGTTTATATGAGCCTTCATATAGCAGCTTCCCATGTACAGTACCATGATATATTGTACAATGTGATCAAGCTGCACACCATGGTAGTTTTTTCTCACTAGATTTGTTTCCTCCTTATTTCTGTAGAGGGTTTTGAGAAACACGCTGACGAATATGCATTGATTGAGAAAGAGCTGGACAAGGTTCGCCAAGAATTCTACGATAGCTTCCGCCCAGATATCAGGGTAAGTTTAGCAAATATTGTTGTGTTTGTATGGAAAAACTTTTGTGGAATGAAAACAGTTTTACGAACAATTTCATGCCAGTTCATTGTCAGTACATTATGCCAGACATTTTCATGTCATTTATGTTTTTCTTTTGTAATTATTTTTTCCTTTCTGTAGTGGCTACCATCCATCGACATCGGTGAATCTGGTATAGTCATCCATCAGCCAGATGGGGTGAGTAGAAGGAGAGGAGTAATTAATGTTTCAGTATTAAATTTGCATTTTATTTCTTAACAGTTGTCTTTCGTTTCTAGGGTATGAGTTTGATGGCACACTCTGTCAGTGGTTGAGTAAGATAACATCACATACAGAATTTTGAGAGATTATGACTGTAACTGGAGATTGTTGTTGTCCTCAGGTTTTCGTTGATTATGTATTCTCTGTACTAAATGTCACATACATTTACTTATTAATGTAATTTTTTTTTACTGATATACAAGCTGTCTACTATTCCTCATTACATGCTTTGTTATATGTAAAGTATACCTGGTACTTTGACCTTTTCAGACATCGGAGGTCATTGCCGAAAGTTCCGTTTACACTCCAGTCGAGAACCTACCTCCTGTAGGACCACTTAACCGATATGAGCTGAAACCGGGTGAAATGTGCTTTTGCATGAAGTATTCTCTTTTCGCGAGATGGGTTCAGGCGCAGGTTGTTGAAGTAGAGAAACGTGAACCAAAGGTGAGTTTGTTTTATTTCTGTTAATCTGTGCCAGTGCTGGGATTTTTAAGACTAAAATTAAAGTATTGGGCGGTCAGTTAAAGCATTTTTACTGACTATAAGTCTATATTATTGTACACACGAGCTTTGTGTATATTATAATCAAGAATTTATACGTACAAAGTAGCTTTGTGTATACTGTATTATCATCAATTTATACGCACAAAGGAGCTTTGTGTATATAAGCATCAAGAATTTATATGTACAAAGGAGCTTTGTGTATATTATCATCAAGAATTTATACATACACTAACAGAGAAGGGTTTATTCTGGTTAGGCCAGATTTCATTTTGTCAAAGAAAGTTGCTGATTAAAAGTCAGTACAGTTATTGGAGAGAAGAAACTAAAACAAGCTAGAGATTTCTTCAAACTTCCAGCCATGGTTCAGTTAAATACATCACAAAAATACTAGCTTTATTGCTAATCTGCAAAGTTTAATGTTGCAATGTTAAAACTCCTATGCTGTAAATAAGTTCTGGTCACATGCTCTAAGTACTGTAAGAGATTTGGAAAATATCTGTGCACAGCAAAATTAACTGATAATTAAACCTTTGGATTGCCAAGCCAAATATGAAGTTCTTATATGATCTGAGAAAGAAAATTAGACTTTATCACATTTACATGAATACTCCCTCTGCTAGGCTGTTGCAATTAATTTATCTTGCCTGCCATTAGTTTTATCGTAGTCTTGAGACATTGCAAGGTTTATATTTTCCTCTTGATTTGAGCAATTGTTGTATAGTTGTCTGTTTTATTTGCCGTCTTATGAACTGGCAGTATTTGGCATAAACTTTTTATCATTTAACTTTCCCTATTTATTGTAACATTACAAACTATCTTCCATTCCAGAACACTGTATTACAAATTATCTTGCATTCCAGAACACCCTGTATAAGATAAGATATAACCGTAATGCCAAGGGCTCCGGTACTCCACACATCTTACCTGGACGACAGATAGCATACTATGATAAGTGCTCCACAAGAATACCAGTGGGAACCCGTGTCATCGCCAAATACAAAGACGAAGACCCCAAAAACTCTGCAGTTTCAGGGTCTTTTTATGTAGGTGTTCTAGCAGAGATTCCCACTGCAGCAAACAAATACAGGTAATTGGATACAGAAACACCTCAGCTAAACAGACCTTGACTTAGCGGGCCTTTGTACTTATCAGCTGCGATATTGTGATTATTTTTTGCTGTGCTACCGTTTTGGATGTCTGCGTTTCTAAATAAACCTCTTGAATTGAATGTCAAAGTGTAAAGTAAGGTTAGTTTAGGTTAGAAACTATGTGGATTTGCTGTTACTGTAAGATGTCCAGACTTTGTTACTTATCAGAAAGCCAGACTCCTGAAGTTTCTGTTAAAGTGAGGTGCTACTATTGTGGAATAGCTATTACCTATATAGACACTTCAGCATGTACAAATCCATGAAAGTATTTGCAAAGCAATCTTTTGGTAACATACAATTGAAGGAAAATAAATTGTTCTTACTATATTATTTCAGTTTGAGAACTGAAGGAATTATTGTTTGCTTTTATGGAAGGTTTGTTCTTTAAATTTGTGTTTGGCATGGTGTTAATTATTATACAATGTAATCATCTTATTTTCTTGTAGGTACCTGGTATTTTTCGATGATGGTTATGCCCAATATGTCCACCACAACGACATTCGGGTTGTAACTGAGGCATCGGCTTGTCCATGGGACGATGTTTCCTCGGACTCTCGGGAATTCATTAAAGAATACCTGCAGATGTATCCTGAGAGGCCCATGGTGCGTCTACAGAAGTATAACTTTGTCAAGACTGAATATAACGGTCAGTAACTAAATTGTAACTTTTTTGTGTTTTCAGTTCTCCTCTTATTATTATTATTATTATTATTATTATTATTATTATTATTATTATTATTATTATTATTATTATTATTATTATTATTATTCAGATGGGACCTATTCATATGGAACAAGCCCCACAGGGCCCCATTGACTTGGAATTCAAGCTTCCAAAGAATATGGTGTTCATTAGGAAGAGGTAAGAGGAAGTACAGGGAAATACAGAAAGAAGAGATCTCACTTATTAAAAAAGAAAAAATAAATTAATAAATAGGCAAAACATGTTAAAATGTAAGGAGAATAGTATTAGGGTAGTAATGCATTTCATCTTTGCTTGAACTTCTTTCTGATGAGTTGAAATAGCTTTCAGATTCCTCACCATGTTTCGTGTTTCTAATTACATTATTGTTGTGGGTGTTTGTTTTAGCTTGTCTTCTGTAAGACGCTGTTCAGCTTTCCCGAGGAGGCTTTGAGACTTCATAATAGTTATCTGAAACATCTTGGTTCACTTTGCTACAAATAGTATTCTTCCAGATTTTCGTCAGTTTTAGATTTTTGTGCCTTGAAGTTTGTGAATGTATTGTGTGATTAAAGTAGTTTTGTCTCATTTTATCTTTTATAACTTAAATTAAGGCCGTATACTTTAAAAGAAATTAAATTTGTATGAATAAAACTTTTCTTTAACATCAATTTTACCTGTTTGAAACCGCAGGACGATGGTGGAGGGCCCAGGTGATGGAAGTTGATGGTTCTTTAGTCAGAATGTTCTTCCCTGTGGATTGCCGATCAGAGTGGATTTACAGGGGATCAACTCGACTCAGTCCGCTGTTCAACAAGAAATTAAATATACAGGCTCAGGCAGAACAGTTCAAAACCATACGAAGGAGAACAGCTGGACTACCAGGACGAGTAAGTGGTTTATTTCTTTATGGATGTTTATGCCCACTGAGGTTCTTCCTAGACTTACCGAGTAAAATTTTATACAGGGAGAAGTCCTTATAGTTTTCATAAACAGAAATGGAGCCGTAGATTGTTGCACTATACTCTTTTAAGTGAAGTTAGAGAATAATTTCACACAGTTCAGAACCCTTCTTAGAAGAAAACTCATTGCTTCATTTCAAAATGCATGCAAGTCTGCAATAAAGAAAGTGGATTATGTGGAATTAAAAGCTGTCCAAAGCCTTGCCTAGTATTCTTCTTCAAAGTGTTGTGGTAGCAGCCATTCATTATTTCCCAGATTTGGGAATTTGGCACTCAGTAATAGTGATTAGATACATCTATTATTTTTTTAAGCCAAAAGAAATAGGGGGGAGATCCATTAACATGGAGAAGATACACCTGTGAGGACACTTCTTCATTGCTTTCTTTGTGGTCTTGAGTAAAACATTTGTAATTTTTGTCATATATATATTTGAAAGAAATTATGAGACCATTTCATATAACAGTAGCTATAAACAAAAGTTTTAATTAATCTAATACAGCAACAGTAAGACATGTGTAAATTGCTTGAAAAGCTGTTTAAGTAAGTTTAGCGTAAATAATGATCTGACTTGAAGTATATTTCATGCAAGATCATTACAGTGTTAGACTGTATCTTCCTTGTCTGCTACATTTATGCAAGTACAGTATTGTACATTGTATTGCTCTTTGGGGAGTAATTGTTAATCATCCCTTCCATTGTTTCTGTGTAATGTTTTATCAACACTTTACAAATAATCAGTGTGGAGTATTGTACTAACGTTTATATTTTTCATTTTAAGATTATGCTTTTCAGAAGACATTTCACGATTTTAATTGCATCAGTAATTATTGTATTTTGTTTTTGCAGGCAATAGTTGAGTATGGAACATTTGGGCAAGGTCATGATGTGGAACCATGTAAGTTTCAGTGGCAGATATTAGGTTCATTATTAGCCCTCTGGGTAAAAGCCAATTAAGTCTAGATTTGTATGCTTGAAGTAGTACAGTATTACATGATCCATTAATGATATTATCTGTCAGCAGGGTCTCTGTAGGGAGTTGGTGGCTGACACACAGGTGCTATTACCTGAGCCAAGGAATGCAACCATTATTCTTTCCTTGTTGCTTAATGCATTTTACCTCATTTCGTATTCTAGTTTATGCCTTTATGTTTTTCTCCTTCATGTTTAGGAATGAATTCTTTAACCTGCTGGATTTTTTTGTAGCCCTGTGGTAATCGTTAGGAATCCTTGCCAAGGTGGCAGAGTAATTGGGACAAACATTTTTGCGGTTGACTCCGAACATCTCTCATATTTTCCTTGACTTTGTTGGACAGTGAAACATATGTCCACATTCTACAAAAATTCTTTTCTAATAGATAGGAAAGATATCTTAAGTTATAGTTGAAGCAAATACTGTAGTCGGAGTTGTGGCAGGAAGTTGACCATCCAGTACTTTGGGCCTTGGAAGGCGTTAATGTCACTGTTGTTGGAATAGTTCGAACATAAAAGTAGCTTAAGAACCAGCCCATGGATTCCTAGGATATAGCATTATAGATAAGGTTAGGCTACTTGGTTCAGATGCTTGTCTCTTGACAGATGCCACCCTACTTACTGTACAAACATTCAGAGATACAAATAAACGGGATCGCAAATTGAAATTGTGTTCAGAGCGCTCCCCTTTGCCACCTGTAAGTTTAGATTTTGTTCTGTGCACCTATTCTATAAAATACAGTACTCTATGTACAGTCAATTGTGTTTTAAGAAGAAAAAACATACAGTACTGTATTGACTTTATGTCATACCATACTTAAAAGGCGTGAAGAGCATAGTAACCAACTTACAAACAATTTAACATACAAAAGGCCGTCTGGAACATAACTAGTTTGTAAGTAGGGTGGTGTCTGTGTATTACTTATGTATGTATATTGCCAGGATGACAGGTAACATCTGTAGAGACAGCTCTTCTCTAAATAAATAGCACCTCATCTTATGGACTCCTGTACTTATCAGTTACATGATTTTAATTATACTTTGCTAAAGTACGTTATAGATGTGGAATATTTTAAAATAAATCTCTTTTAAATTGAATGTTAAATGTAAAGTATAGGCAGGCCCCTGGTTAACGGTGGGGGTTCCGTTACCGGCTGAGTGCTGATATCCGAAAATTGCTGATAACCGAAAATTACCAGTAATTATGGTAATAAATGGCGTTTACGACATCGTCTGCGCAAATAAACTGCTTATCAGTGCAAATAAGTTGCTTGCCAATGCCGTTAAACCACTTACTGACGCTGAAAATCAGGTTAACAGCGTCATTAGTTAAGTGCCGTAAAACCAGAATGCAGATAAATTACGCCGCCAATAATCGGGGTTTGCCTGCACAGGTTCGTTTTGGTTAAGAACTATGTGGAATTGCTGTTAGCTTAAGATATCTGTCTAGCAAATATTCAAGTGCTGGTTATATATAGGGCCTCTGTTACTTAATGGACTTTGTTACTTATCAGACAACCAGACTCCCCAAGTGTCTTAAGTTGAGGTACTACTGTATTTAAATTGAATGTGCTTCCTTCTGTTATCATTGCTTTTATGATGTACTTTAGTGAAACCACCAATAGGCCCTCCCCCCAAGAGACTGACTAACCCTTCTTACCAAATAAAATTTCCGTGTGTGCTCCCAGCCCGAGAAGAACCCTAAAAGAGTTCAGAGGTCTGGTTAAACAAATCATTTATAACTAACTAACCTGTAAAGTTGTTTAATATTTAGTTTTATCTTTTTATGTAAAGGGTATGGACATTTTTGTATATGACAATTTTTCTTACTTGTACTGTAATGTCAATATTGCTTTTGTCAAAATTATATATATGATTACGTAGAAGTCAGAGAATGTACATTTTTTGTAACTACTAAAAGTGGATGTTGATGTAATTTAATCTGGTTTATTTTGTTCCTTCCTTTCAGCTACAAATCAGAACGAAAGACGTGCTGTGGCCAAAAAGAGCACGATGTCCCGAGCTGGCACTCCCCTAAAGAAGTCCAGGTTCGAATAGAACAAGAATCGAGGGGATTCACAAACGTAAGAGAAGCTTAAAGGAAGTTCATAAAAGTATTTTCATTTATCTTTGTTATTTTAGCTGTTTGGATTATTATGGAATTGTAAACAGGCGACCTCTCCATGAGAAAAGGATTTAATCAGACTGGAGTTTTCATGAATCATTTTAGTTGTTTGGATTATTATGGAATTGCAAACAGGCGACCTCTTTATGAGAAAAGGATTTAATCAGACTTGTGTTTTCATGAAGAATCATTCACCATGATTTCATGATAACATTTTTCTTTCAGAAACATACGTTGCAAGAAAAGATCATGAAATACCGCCGTCACCTGTGTTCCAGCAGTTGTCTTGGGCAAGGTGGTGATAGCATGCTGAAGCACAAAGACGTATCACCTCTGCTGTATCCGATTCTTCAAGGATGGAATCGGTGGGTTGTTTATGTGTGGACTTTTAACTAAGGAAATTTCAGTGAAGTCTATGATATCTTTGATTGCATTTTAGCTGGTAGTGCAGTAACCTCTCCTGTAACCACTCCTTTGCAGATTGAAATTGTTCATCAATACTTGTTCAGTAGACAGGTTACAGTTGATCACTTTTGATGTGAGGGGACAGTAAACTAAGAAACTAAAGCTTAGGAAGGCAGGCTCATTGTATGAAGAGTTATGATGCATACTGTACTGTTTGTTGATTGGCAGAGTTATTTCACGGAGGATGTTAGCCGGGGAGTTACTGTAAAGAAAATTACTTATTGAACTCTGAAGTGACACTGCATAAAGTGAATGCATATATACAGTATATACTACAACACATGCACCTTTGCTGAGGGGTTTTTTGACTCGCAAAATATATGTACTGTATATGATAGGCCATGCCTTGCCAAGGTTAGGCTTGGAGTTACAAGCATTATTTTAACAAATGTTACACTACTTGTCCATGTTTGTATAGATTTTACATAGGGTAGACTTGCACAGTACATACGGTGACATGTTCTTATTGTGTTTTGGTTTTGTAGGTTACGTTTTTGTATCTGTATATTTCTGATCGTCTTGTATTACAACTTTTAAGTGTAATAATTGTCCATAGTTTAACAAGACAGCTGTCTTGATTTTAGATGTTTAGCTTTCATCTAATGTTTATTATATTTACTTTATTTATGGGTTGCACTGACTTGAATCTGTGTGCACATAATGGAAACAAGGAAAATATTGGCCTTTGGTTCTGGATAGACTAGTCTAGGCTTGTGATTGACCGTTGGTGTGTAGTATCCTAGGTGCCTTTCATTATCGTTTGTCTTTTCTCTTGCATTTATAATTTTTTCATTTATTGAATATATTTGATATTTTCTGTTATTGTGGTATTGTGTAGATACATTATTCATCATTTAAATGTTTGGTGATGCATGTTCATGATCAGCCATGAGTACAGTTATGCTGACAGTTTTAACTGAGATGCTTTGCAAGGCACAGTACAGTATTTATAGTCACATTTCAGCTAAAAAATTTGCCCAATAGGCTATAAAATCCTGATGTGCATTATTGATTGTGCTGCTGTGGGTTTTATGGGTTTTTGCATTGTAGGTCAGTGTATTATAGGTAGTTTCATTTGTTTAATTACTAAAGAAGTAAATCTCCTCCTATTTGCTGTGTTGGGTAACTACAATGCTGTGTTTTGTAACTACAAAGTGATAGTTTTTAAATGGAATTTTTAATGCCAATGTGATTTTTAGCCTGTCCATAATTGCCTTGCGATATTGCTCCAGTAATGTACCATCATTAATGTATTTTGTTTCCTTCATAATTTTTTATATCTCCAGGTTGGTGGTGAAGCAGAGACGCAAGACAAATACAAAGTGTGAAATAATTTATGTCGCACCTTGTGGGTTAAGACTGCGGAACATTGAAGAAGTCTTCCAGTACATTGTTGACACCGAGTCCAGCCTTGAGATAGATTGTTTTTCTTATGAACCGGGAATAGATGTATCTCATGAATGGGAGCCCTTCAAAAGGATACTGTTCTTGGAGGTAGAGTATATTCATTGAGTTGTTTGTTTGACTTGTTAATTAATGCATTTCTTGATCATACAATATTAATTTTCATAGGAATAGAAATCTTCTACTGTGATTTCCATTAATTTTTACAAGTTAGACTGAGTGTTTAAGCTTTCAGATATTTACCTGTCACTGTAAAGTATTCACGTGAATTGTAAACCTTTTGTTTGTGCTTATTGGGCTCAAGCTGTGGTGTAAAAGTTGGGTTTAAGATTGTGTGTCCTACCCAGTTGTGTAGCCACGAAACCTTTCCTTATCCATTGTAAACCATTTTCTTTATCATCATTATTATCGTTATATACACCACGTAACCAGCAGGAACCTAAGAAGAACGCATTGGTAGGATAATAGTTTTTTTAAGAAATGACAGTACTTTAAACATTTAATATTTACTGAATGTATTTTTCTCAGATTTTATCTAGATAACATTGTAGCTGTTTTCAATCACAAAAGTTTATTATTTCAGTGTTAACATTTGTTTATCAGATTGCATATGATGAAGAATTTTTTTATATTTTTACTTATTCCTTCCAGGAGGGTAAGAAATTGCAGTATATGCCATTGTATTATAGTACTTTTCTAATTTTGCAGGATATTACAAACAGCGAAGAGAATGTCAAGATTTCGTGTGTGAATTCTTTGGATGACTCTACTCCAATGAAACTTTGTTATTCCAACGTTCGGCTGCCCACAGAACA
This sequence comes from Macrobrachium rosenbergii, assembly GCF_040412425.1. Classification (NCBI taxonomy): domain Eukaryota; kingdom Metazoa; phylum Arthropoda; class Malacostraca; order Decapoda; family Palaemonidae; genus Macrobrachium; species Macrobrachium rosenbergii. The sequence continues at coordinate 2,729,701 of NC_089747.1, read as the reverse complement.
CGTTCCCCTGAACTTAGACCAAGGATTCCTTGTATGTTGTGACTGCAAAGATAATTGTCAGGTGAGGTTATTATTTTAAGAACCTATGTTGCTGTATGGAAAACAAGTTTATTTTGTGATGGTATATTTGGAACTTTGGGATGTAAAATTTAGGCTAAAGGCCAAGTAAGTGCTAGGACACACAGGTTTTTAGCACTGAAAGGGAAATTGAGAGCAAAACGCTTTTGAAAGTGTAACTGGATGAAAACGTAGCAGTTGTTAGGAGAGGGTTTCTACTAACAACTTAGAATGTGAATGGAGGTACAGTAAAAGGAATGAAAGGGGTTGCAGCTAGGGGCTGAAGGGATGTTGCAAAGAACCTTGAGTAATGCCTATGCTCACTGCATGAGGTGCCCTGTTGGCACTACCCCTCATGGGGATATTTGCAAGTTTGGCTTTTTCATTCGTCTCGTAGCCCGAATCTTTGCTTTCATGTTTGCTGTAACTGCATAGGTTACCTCTTGCTGATCACTTTACGACATGTAGGACTATTCTTTTTCATATATTACTGTTCTGGGTATATTTAGTTTATGTTTAATAATATTCCTGTATGTTTAAACTTTATCTTCCACATTTTAGGGCAGGGAAAAGTGTGCTTGTCGACAATTAACCATCCAGGGTACTCAAATTCTCGACCACAAGGAAAACCCCAACGCTGGCTACCAACATCGGCGACTCTATGATCAAGTACAGAGCGGTATATACGAATGTAATTCAAGGTAAGGGTAATTTACATCTCTATTGTTTTTCAAAGCATTGTGAAACGAAATTTATGTTAATGATACCTGCAGGTAAGGAACATCTATTTGTGCAGAGTAACTCATGAATCTTGAGCATTAGTCTGAGGGATGTCATGCTCCCATATTTTGGAGGTAGTTTAATCATTAAATTGACATATGCTGGCATATACAGTATATGCATTTGATGGTTAGCATTGAAAATTTAGAAGTCAGTACGCTTGGAATCGCAGGTGATTTTTACTCACAGATTAGATGAACACTTAGTATTACAATTATGTGTAGTACAGAAAACTATTTTTATAGAGGATCAAAGTTTTCACGTTCTGATTGTGTAAGTCTTAGATGCTTTCTGACTTGTCCAATGGGATTACTTTCCTTTTCTATTGGACAATTAAATATAATGTGTACTGTGGACAGAATGTGTTCATAATAGCATATTAGTTGCAGGGTTACATACTATAAAAAAAATGAAATATTTTGTTCTATGAATAGTTTCTTGACACCTTTTTCTTATTAATACTTCTATAAACATTCTGGTTATTTTGGGATGGACTTCAAAGAGTATATATACATTAAAGAATTAGGAAACCCATTTTTGTGGTAAGATGCATTTTACCATGTTCTTTAATGAACTAATAACCTTTACAGATTCCTTCTCTTGGTGTATTCCCTTTTAGGTGTACATGTGCACTGAACCGTTGTTCAAATCGAGTAGTGCAACATCCATTGAGGCTGAAATTGCAACTCTTCAAAACGGCGAGAAGAGGCTGGGGTGTAAGAAGTCTGTGTGACATTCCAAGAGGGGCATTCATATGTGTTTATGTCGGAAAGATGCTTAGCGAAAGCATTGCAAATGAGGTTAGTTTGTTATGCCTTGCAAAGATGACATTTTCTGTTTATTATATTAAAATTGTTCTGTATCTGGCTTGAGTGTTGTGTAATGTTGTTTCATCCCTGGTTTTTGTTAGTTTACAAAACAGTCCTGCTCCCAGTTTAATGTTTATGATCCCTTACAAAGGAGACTGGTTTTAAATAAAGTGACATTTAGATTAAAGGCCATCTAATAAAATCACTGTGATATAAAAGGGTGACATGACTGCCTCAGGTCATGTTAATTAAACTTTGATGTTTAGCATCATTGTAATATGATTTTTGATAAGGCATTACTGCTGTTGTGTCATGGCATTGTAAAATACCGTAGACATTCAGATTAAGAGGAATAGTAGCACTTCAAGTTAACAGACATCTTGGTGGTCAGCCTCTCTGATAAGTAACAAAGTCCATTAAGTAACAAAGACCCTGTATTATAGGGTCTTGTATTTTTGATATCTATCTGAAAGCTAACAGAAATTCTATATAGGTCAACATTGTTCCTAAACTAAACTGACCTGTACTTTCCACTTAAAATTCAATTCAGGAGTTTTATTTAAAAATATATGACATCTGTAATGGTAGCTAAGTAAAAAATGATGATAATAATGTACTTGATGAATACAGAAGTCCACTGAAATGAGGTCCATCAAACTGAGGTGTTATTGTGACATATTCATTTTTAAAAACAATCGAATTACAGTAATATAATTGACGTGCTCTTGCAGGAAGGGAAACAGATTATTGGCGGCGATGACTACTACGCTGAATTGGACTATATCGAAGTTATGGAAAATGCCAAGGAAGGCTTTGAAGAAGAAGCTCTGATGCCAGAGGAGGAAAACCTAAGTATATTCCCAAAAGACAACAGTAAATCCCCTATATGTAGGTTCTGATTTTATTTGCAGTTCTAATCAGTTGATTCAAGTTGAAATGTCAGTCAATTTCTTGAGTTTCTATCATTTCAGGAAGCTGTGCATGCATAAAGCAGTAATTCCAGTACAGTAGTTAAATTATACAAAATTTGCATCTTCAGATATCTTTGTTCTACTTTTGTTAATTGTTTTGATTTTTGGTCATGGATATTAGTATATTACTATGATATCCATCTATTTTCTAAGAGTTGATAAACAAATAGCCCTTGTCAAATCAGATTTTATTCCTTCTCTGTTGGGTTTACACGATAAAGTTTAATAAAATGGATTGCAACACTGTTTAAGCCTTCTGAAATAAAAGGTTTTGTGTTTTGTGAGGTCTGTGTTCAGATACTGTCTTGCTTTTGTAGTTGAATTCATTTCTAGAATATGTAATTTAGACAGAATTTAGTCTTCCCTTAAGGTGTAGCCAAAATGTGTCTGGAATTGCAGGCCATCTGAGCTACTAGAGTTTTCTGACCACTCACAGTTACCCCGGTGGTTCCCTAGTGGAACCTCTTTTTTGACATAGTAGCAGCCAGTTATGGAAAAAACCTCTGTTGGCGTTATAACATCTTATGAGTAACTGAATCGAACATTTAGCAGCCTGGCTCTGTTTTATGAAATCAGTAAAGTTTTACCTCCTCCCACTTGTTAGTAAAAGATATAGTAATTGGATACTTATTTTTAGTATTCACACCTCATTTGCCTTTCATTCTTGTTTACTTTTGCCAAACATGCTAGTTCAACATTGATGCTCGTCGAGTACCGTCTTTTATTTTAATGCTTTTACCCATTATGCTTTGCTTCACTCCTCATTTTATACATGGATTGTTCACCTCATTTTTACCCTCTTTGAGAGCACCTAAGAGAGAGAGAGAGAGAGAGAGATGTCCCTGATTGAAGAGGATGTATACTACCTCGTGCTCTATCTCTTTACAGTCTCAGCTCCTCATCATCATCAGCTCCAATACTGTCCAACCCACAGGGCTTCTGTGAAGTTCTTCCACTCATGTCTTGCCTGTGCTTTCACTCCCACAAATCTCAACTTACCACCAGCCTCCCTTATCATAGTTCTCATCCAAGTAAGTCTGGGTCTTCTAAATCTTTTGATGACCAGAGAAGCCCAGCTGTCACTATTATGCACTATTCTCCCTGGTGGGGTGCAAAGGACATGTCCAAACCATCATTTCTCTCCTGGTAACATTTCTCACTCTTGTCTTGCCATGTGGGTCTTAATTTTCATCTTAAATTTCTAAATCTCGAATTGACCAGTTCTTTTTACTTAGTTTCCTTGTCATAATATTTTTGCTTTACATCTACTACATGTAAGCCAGGTTGCAATTTTTGCTGTTGATGTATATACACAGGGTTTGTCATTTTTGTTTTTTCTGCTGTATTTTCTTTTTTACAAAGGGATTTGTGGATGGTGTTACTAAATTGAAAAAAAAAAAAATTATATCCATTTCCATGTGTGGTTCATCAGTGGAATCAGTTGTGAGAGGATAAGAAAGATAAGAACTTAAAAGACTAGAAAGTCTCAGCAGAATTTAGTTTAAAGACTAGAAAGTCTCAGCAAAATTTAGTTTTTATCCTCCATCCCATCTCAAGAGTGTTTGTCAGAGATGGGCGGAGTTCTTAAGGCTGATGAAGAGTTCAGAATTTATTTCTGGTGGCAGCTATTGTTTCGGTTCCACAATACTGTAGGTCCCCTAATCCTTAGCCACGTAAAATAAGTCTAATCCTTCGGGGCCTAGGAGAGCTGTTAATCAGCTCAGTGGTCTCAAAAAGTAAAACTGAGTTCAAACATGCAAGTTGGACATAGAATGTATGTTGATGATTGCATAGTAAATATCTCTCAAGGAAATGTCTTCTAGACCCTGAATGCATGTTATTTAGACTAATAGACAAAATAAGTCTGTGGAATAATGCCGTAATTGATTTAAAGAATCAAAACCATTAATCCAAAACACAAAATCAGTGCTAGTTAGGAAAAAGAAAATAATTTTTGATATATTCTTTATTGTTATGTAATGGTAATTACTTACTTGAGTTTGGCTTCTCATGATTTTTTGTTTGTTAATGTTTTTAGCTAAATTTAGTGATATTTTAAGGTGAAGGCATGTAACTGTCATGAATGTCTGAGGTGTAATAGTACTTCCAGGAGTTAGTCAATGTGTTTATTTACCATAGTTTTACTTAGCTACTGTGTAGCCTATCCATGAGACTTACCACCCTTGCCTCAATTCCCAAGTGTTTCAAGGAAATTTGGTATGTTTTACATGTTTATGGTACCATGCAATATTATCACTTATCAACAGTGCCCGTCTTCCTCTAGAATATTAACTTCCTTTCCGTCAATTATGTTATGAAGATTTTCTCACAATCTTTCTCATGCGAAGCTTGAATTATTTGGAGACAATTCATCCCTTAGGAATATTCATAAATTACGACGGGTAATGCTTCTTTCAGTGGAATCAGACCCCATAGACAGCGAGGGACTCTTCAGTGAAAACGAGGCAGATGACGTAGATGAAGATAGGGATTTCAGTCAGCCCAGTTACCGCAAAAATGAAGCTGTGGGGAAAAGGCAGAAGTCAGCTCGCTTACAGGAACGGGCAAGAGGCACCAAGTCTAATCACGCGAACACAGGTCTGTGATGTGACACGGGAATGAACCAGCACTTTCTGTTGTTTTTTAATGCATTTTCTGTTGTTTTTTAATGCATTTAAGTATTGGTTACTCATCATTTTATTGCCAACTTGGTCATACGTTCATATTTCCTCATGACAAATACTGTACTGTACTGGGATAACAAATTTTCTTTATTTTTCAAGGCTTTTGCTTCTAATTGAGGAATTAAACACTGTGCTGCATTTTAATTTGAGGAGAGGTCATTCACTCGATAATGAACTATGTCAAGTTCCAATGAGGTATTGTTATATTCTAAGGAGGCTTAAGAAACAAAAATGTAAGACTTTACACTTGTGGAGAATATGAGTCATAATTTCTCAGAATAAAAGTTAATTACAGTACACTGAAAAAACCCACGACACTTCCATATTTACAATACATCATTCCTGTCTTATTTGCCAGCCTTTTTTTCATCCTTTCCTAAGGATTTCTAAGGTCTGTACATAATGATTATGATATTCTTAAGCAAGCATTTAGCTTTGGACGTTATTCAGAAGTTCAGAAAAGTAAAGTATCATAGATTTCTTACAATATCATGAAGAAAAAACCAGCTGACAAAACAATCATTCTTTACTGTCTTGAGCAGCAAAAACTAACAAGTCAGGATCTGCTGCACCTTCGGATGAAGAAGAAGAGAAGACAAAGAACGGCGAAGAGAAGGGCTCGGGATCAAAAGCCGGATCAGTTGCGGCCTCTCGTGAGCCATCTGAGGACGACGACGATGACGGTTAGTACATAGATGTAGCTGCTGGATCCCCAAGATACCTCCTGTGAATTTCCAACCCTTTGAAAACCTTCGTCTTTGAATACCTCCTATGCTAATAATTGTTTGCTTTCAAAAGATAAGAGCATGTGTGACAGAAGAAAAGTTGTTATAGAGGGTATATATGGTCTAAGAATGGAAGAGAACAAGAGTGAAGAGTGTTTCTGGAAGAATACCTGGCTGGGTTTGGAGGTCATGAAAGGGTGGTTTTGCTGGGTGATTTAAATGGAAAGATAGGTGACAGATAAAGTGGCAACGTTAAAAGGTATTTAGCTGCAACCCCTTTCATTCCTTTTACTCTACCCCCGTTCATATTCTCTTTCTACCGTCTTACTCTCAATCCTCTCCTAACATTTGTTTCATGGTGCAACTGTGAGGTTTTTCTCCTGTTACCTTTCAAACCTCCTTTACTCAATATTCCTTTCAGCACTGAATGACCTCTTGGGTCTCAGCACTTGGCATCAGGCCTAAATCTCGTATTCCAATTCCAATTCCAAAAGAGCTTGATTGTTAGAAATATCACAAATAAGAAAGATTTATTCTTCTTAGGTATGCAAACCAGAACCTTTTATGTTGGAGTATCCTCCTAGTGTGAGGTGGAGTTGGTCATTGAAACTTCGTAAAAAGGCAGCCCAGTTAACACGTGGTAGGGGGATGAGTGGGGGAATCCCCCCCCCCTATTTGGTTTTAGTAAAGTCAAGATGGGTGTAAAGGTGGCAGGGAAGGAATGAATATGCATCTGAATTTGATGAGAAGGCAGTGAGAGAGAGTGTATAAGGAAAAAATAGCAAAATTGCAGGTTAGGCTGAAGACACAAAAGTGGAAATGCAGATGAGGAATTTGTAGTTTCCTGATGGTGTCATCATGTCACAAGAAGAGTTTGCACCCTTCCATAGCTTTATATTACATACACATCCAAATTTTTCTTCTCAAATATATCCTGAGTATGAATTTCTTCCTAAGAATACAAGGATCCAATCCCTATAGTACAGCATTTCCTCTTTTTTGCAACAAGATTGAAGGGCATTGGTCTGCAAACCCAATACTTTTGGTCATTTGGTTATTTTCACACAAAATAGAGGGGAGTGAGAACTTCAAGGACTTTTCTGTTGATTAAAAGAACCAGTCTTTACAGTACATGTCACCCATAATTTTTGTTGTTTCTTGTGGCAGTCGTGGTGGGTGATGTTATTGCCTATTTTCAGGGTATTATATAAAAATATTTTTACACAAAATGTGCAGAACTATGTAATCTGTATTTGCTTCACAGATGAAAAACAACGCCGACCACAGACATTCTTGCCGAGCCAGATGATGGAATCATTGCCAAATCCGAGAGAAAGGAAGAGTGTAAGAGAGTACTATGGAAAGGACGAATCCGTGTATATCATGGATGCGAAGCAAGTTGGGAATATCGGACGGTATTTAAATGTAAGTTTTGACTATAACTACTAGTTTTTTCTTTTCAGAACTATTTTCAGTAAACCTCCTGTTGCCATACGTAAATGATGTACATCGGATAACGTATGAACATACATTGTTGCCTTTGAGAGATTCGTAGTTATACTCAACAAGTTAGCTTCTTTTCATGAATGAAAAAGAGAGATTTTGCTCATACTTTGGATATCTCTATTGTTTTCTCTGTTATTCCTGAGTGCTTACTGATGGGAGCATTCTCTTTAACTGATCCTTGTAAAGGTTTTTATTAGTTTTTCTTTTGTTAATCAGCTGACTTATGCACATGTTTTACCAGTTCATGCCATTTTTTGTTTTATTTTTTAAATGTATTGTAACAGTTTGGTTTTAAATCAAGATAGATAATCAGAGTTATTGATGGCTTAGAAACACTTACAAATCAATATTAAACACTTAGAAATCAATATTAGTATTGCAGGGTAATTAATAATATTAGTATCTTGTTACCAATAATTGGTTATATTCTTATTTTTTTAAATTTGAGTAGTTATGTTTTTATAAATGTGTTAAGTTGATTAAATTAAGTGTAAACTTTGTCCTTTTGCAATTCTGTGAAATGAAACAACTTGATAAACTATCTTGTTCATTACAGCATTCTTGTGAGCCAAATGTGTTTGTTCAGAATGTGTTTGTTGACACACACGATCTCAGGTTTCCTTGGGTGGCGTTCTTCGCGATTCATAACATCCGCGCTGGAACAGAGCTTACTTGGGACTACAATTACGAAGTTGACAGTGTCCCAGGAAAGATAAAGTACTGTTATTGTGGTGCTAAGAAGTGTAGGGGAAGACTTTTGTAAATTAATTTTGTGAATCTCACTTAAGTTTATCGATAAGGAATGTTCTTATTCAATTGCAAAACCATCCTTCTTCATATGGGCCTTAATCAGTTGGTATGACAGGTGGTACACCATACGTAAAGGTGGTTATTGCAGGATTGGTACCATAGCAGTCGTGGTAGGTAGCAGTGACTTTTGAGTTCATGTCTGTATTTGTCTTCATATTGAATACAATGCATCACTGCTAATCATTCTTTCAAACCATAATAAAAGGACTAAACATTCCTAGGAATTAGCTGTATTTCTTACAGTGCATCTCTTTTTATATAGGTATCTGAATATGTGCCGTTAGTAATGTGGATTAACTCTAGTTACATGTTCAAGCGACCACCAACCACCGTCACACATAGCATCCTGGGTCCCGTGGTAAAGTTATTTGACCAAAGCAATATCAGAACCAAACCATCCACTTGACTTCTCAAGCCTCAGAGGTTGCTTTAGCCTGAGGATTCTTATCAGCATCGTCAGTGTTTAAATGGATGCAGGGATATCTTTTCACATTATTACACCATTTAGGTATTTGATAGGAGCAGTTTTTATTTTAGAAGGAAAGTATTCAGTCCCCAAAATGTAATGTAAGAGTTTTTTTTTACAAGACTCAAGGTTTTTAGTTTACTTTTGATGTCCAAGATTGATTGCATAATAATATGCATTCAATAATAACTTTTTACCGTTCAGTGATTATTGACCTTCCCAAACTGGGCAGTTCATTCACTGTATTTTAAATGACTTACTGTATGTTAGGACGTAAATTTATCTGAGCGTGCATTTACTTCAGTTTAAGATAGTTTACTGTCTCTCATACAAGCAGATTAAGGTAAAAATAGAATGAAGTTGTTCCATTACAGTCTCATGAATCATACATAGCTTATTTCATGGTCGATGATGATTCCAGGATCACTGGTCTGTTGCCTGTTAGACAAAAAAAAAAAAAAGAAGGTAGTTTCACAGCATCCTCTTGACCATGTATATTAATATATTACCTCACTTTTTGTGGTGCCGCTATTGTTCTCCGGCCTTTTTCTTCATGATCCTTTTTCTGGTACTCATATTATTTCATTATCAGCTTTTTATCACGTGTCTGTATACTAAATATTACATTGCCTTAATTGGTATCTATCAGAGTATTTACCCTTTTTAACTTATTAGAAAGTAGCTTTTTTGTACTTGTTCCTTCATTCCAACTTATTATTTCATATTTCATGCCATTTTTTACACAATATAATTTGTTTCGATGGAAAAAGACTTGTTTTCTTCAGTCTAGAATACTGTGTGATTCTTCAAGGGTAGTTGGTAGATGACTCTCCCTTTTCCCTCCCTCCTCCTGTAGTGGTGACTTCCCTTTCAATGACTCCTCCTTGGTGGAAGCTGTGCTGATCAGGACCACCTCTTTGAATTTTGTGTATCCTTGCCTGCTACTGTGAATGTTGAATGTTGATACATATCTCTGTTGCTGATTTGTGCTCTGAGTCAACTAGCAGCTCTTCCCATTGCCTGTTGCCATTCAAGAGGAGTTTTTTCCTTACTACATTAGAGGTCTGTCGGATTGATGCACATTCCTTGGGTCTTCTTTGTTGGGGTTATATTTTAAACATTAAAGGGCATCTTTGTTGCCAGTAATGTGGCCCTCACCTTCCTTTGTCAGTGACTATGGCCACGACTTTTACTCTCTCCTTGATAAATGAGCCTTTAATAAAAAAACTATGATTTGTAGCACAAAAATGTTTTTCCTTGAAACCATACAGTGAACGCCATCCTTCCAACCCATGAAATCTTGCTGTCTCTCAGGAAATTTCTATGCATAGGGAAGTACACCGATCCTTTAATATGTAGGCGGGGGTTCACAGGGCTCAGTGAAATGCCTTTTTTTTCCTTCCTTCAACTTCTTAAAGACAAAAGACTTGTGGTCCTGGAAACATTTGTAGACTATGATGCAGAGTATTTATGATTTAAATTGTATTGTAAAACCATATTGTGCAATACTGTTAAGAATATTTACATTATAGCAGTAAACAGTGTTTCATCTGAAGGACTTGTTGTATTCAACATGCAGCCTGAAATTATGATTGTGCCAAAGAAGCAAATTTTTCAGATATTTATATAAAATCAAGGTTTTTGCTTTGATAAATGATGAGCATTTTTTCCGTCACACTTCTTGATGGACTTTTTATATATGACTTTTTTTTGTGTAAATATGACAATCGTTTTTTTTTTAGGAAGTCATGGTTTTAGTGTAAAAAAAGTAGTATTTAAAGGCTCTCAGTGTTTGTATACAACTAGTGCTCACATTTTAATAATGAGCTTTTTCCAGTGCAATAAATTACATTGCAAATTATTTAATGGTCTGACACAGACCAACATGAATGGTCAAGCCCTTGGTATTGGAAAAGTTAATGTATCTCTTTTTCCCTCTGGAACATTCTCCTTATGTTAAAATCTTGAAGGGTTGACCTTTGGCTGTTGTTTTATCAGTGTAGGAAAACTTGACTTGCTCAATGACATTCAGCTAGTTCTGACATTATAATTGCCAAATCTTTTTAAAATCCAGTAACTTCATATTATCTGTAATTATTAAACTGTGACTCATTTGAGCTTTGTAATTTCTCATACAACACTGCTCTCTGTCAACTGTTTCTGAGTTGTGGTATGACAGTGGAAAAATATCCTTTCATTTTCTTCTTTATAACTTTGTGAGAGTTCATGAGTTTATAGATTTTTATATCAAGGACCCATTTTCTTCTTTACAACTCTGAAATCTCAATTGTCTTTGTACTCTGTGTTCTTTTCATTTACTTTGTGAGTGTCCGTAAGTTTATAGATTTTTATATCAAAGAATCATGATTACTAAAAGATTATATTTTTGTATTATTTAACGCTTACTCTTAATGAAATGACAAAATTGCTCAGATTAAATTCTTTTGTAATAATGACTAAGTTAAGTTAGCTGTGTTATTTCATATACATTGTCATGGTTCCCATAACAAACCTTTTGGGACATGTACAGTACTGGGAATCCAAAGTTTATGAAATTCAGAAAATATGTTCCAATACAAAATAAACTGTCTTTCATTATAAGTTAACCCTGTCTGTTACTAGTCAACAAGCAAGTCCTCTTGGACTGACTTGCTATCATCCTGAAAGGTTTGGACTTTCACATATTACTCAAAGCATTACTGAAGAGGTACAGGCAGTCCCTGGTTTACGATGGGTCGGGCGCACGACGTTCCGAAGTTATGACGCTTTTACGACGTGTCGTACGCCGATCCGATGGAAGAAATATGGCTCCAAAATGGCAGAATAATCAAAATTTGGAGTTCTTTTTTATGAAAAACTCAATGAAAATGCAGTTTACATCGTTTTCAATACACCCAAAGCATTAAAAGTAAGGTTTTCTTAGGATTTTTGACGATTTTCAATGATTTTTTTGGTTTACGATGATTTTCGGTTTACGACGCGGTGTAAAAACGGAACCCCGTCGTGAACTGGGGACTGCCTGTATTATAGTTTATCGCCCATGAACAGCCATCCCTCGTCTTCACAAGCTTGATTGTAGCCTTTGCCATTTTGGGGGTTATAGCATTTCTGCAGTGCTGTATTGCTGAGCACTTTACCAAATGCTGTATTTGGCTAATGATGGCTTTGAAACAGAAGGAGCTTCTTTGAGAACTATCCATCTCTTGCGGGCATAAAACGTTTCTTGGCAGAGGATGGTGTAGGTGGACACAAAAAAGTGACTGTTTTGTTTAGGTGATGTTTTTAACTTACAGTATTGAAGCTATGCATGCATTCATATAGATCAAGCTTAAAAAGCTATGAATAAATACCCATAAAATAGACTGTCCTGATATGATAATTTGTATATAGAAAAATATATGCATTCATGAGTATTTCGAATAAAACTAAGGCAATGGTGTATCGGTTTTTCAAGAAGTTTTATGGCCCCTCTTAAGCTTACAAGTATGCACATAATTAGCACTGCTAATAAAACTGCTCCTTAGTTTTTCTGTTATGGGCTGAATGACCTCTGGTACTTGACAGTGTGACAGCACGACGTCTCAGCTGAATGTGAAAACTGATGCTCGTTTTAAGAGGCACAATTAAAACCAATTTATAATCAGTTATCAGTTACATTTAGAAAGGGAATACTGTAATAAAGTGAAAAATAATTCCGGGGAAGCTGTATATCTCCAGTATATCACATACCACACCAGTTCAAGAAATTTTGCTGAATTTTAGGAAAATAAATAGATCACACATCAGACCACCAAGACATACATTCAACATGTAACAGGCAGAGCATACATATATATATATATATACAAACTAATGACAAGCAAACTTCAGTCAGAAAAGCTGACCCACCTTCAGATCAGGTAGAATACAGATGTTACAGAAAAGCAGTTCTTGAGGTCACCCCTGTATGCACACAGGCAATTTATATTCAAATCTCTATGAACTGGAAAATAATGTCCACATTATTCTTCCTAACAATAATGTTCTTTTGAATCAGTTAACAAAGGCCTGAGGTAAAATGGAGTAAAGGTAGTCAGGCTCTGCCAGTCACCTATTCTCAATATCTGTCAAACTTGAAAGTTTCTCTTAACAGCCAGCAACAAGTCATGCCCCTGCATTTGTGAGCACTCATGTGGACTGATGACTGGTCCACACTGGACAGACCAGATATCTGCCTGACTGACTGCTTTATGAAGCCTGAAAAAAGTGTTCTTGGGCATCCCCCTTGTTATGCCTGCTGGTGATGCCAAGAGACCCTGACACTTTGGCCTAGGTAGTGCCGCAGGGCTTGTATTGGATGCATAAGCATCCCTTCCAGCTCCCCACTAACAAATTCTCAGAATGAGGGAACCCAGAGTTTCTCGAATCTATCACCAGAAACTGATGGCTCCCGAGTTTTTGCCTCAAACTCATGAACAACAACAGTGAGAAGAATTTCTAGCCCCTTGATTGCCAGACAAGATACAAAAGGCTGTGCAACTCGTCAACAAGCTACACCAAGACATAAGTTAGCAAAACAAATCTTCAGGGTGAGATCTTGATCCCAGGCTGCTTCCAAGGTCTCCATAGTGCCGGACTTTGGCTGCCAAGGACAAGATCCACATCCCATTCCAGACACCCAAGTGAATGAGACAGGCAAAACTGTTCAGAGTTTCAACATGGACAACTCTTATGAGGAAGAGAAGTCCATACCCTCCACCTGGAAGATGTAGCTCAATGCTCAATATAGAGCAATAGGCTCTTATCACAGGGACCAAGGGGAGCGTGTCTTGATGAAGGTAGATGATTAAGTTCATATTCTGTTGCAAAGCAGCTCTAATCAGAGAAAGACCCTATCTATGATACAAGCTGGAGAAGATGGTCTGGTCGCTGGCACATTAGTTGTGTCGGCCCCAAAACATGAGGCCAACAGAGAAGAGTGGGCTAGCCTACCGCCAATGAACCACCTGTTTTGAAGTTTCAACGACAGCTGATAACCCACACTCAGGTGTACGCCTACATTAAAGGCTCCGGGTTTTATTTCTGTAGGAACAACTGACGCTAGACCTGCTTTGATGTTAAAAGCATAAAATATGTATATAAAACAAATACATGTGCCCTTTTCATACATCATAGTGATTCCCAAATCAATACTCTGTACAGTACTGTGTTCTTGTTAATCCAACCAACTTCTACTGAAAAGAATCTTCTAGGATTAGGTTTAACTTTTGGATTTACAGTTTTACCATAAACTTCTGAGTAATATTTCCTACCTAATGCATGTGAGTTAGCCTACAGTGTTTCAACTCGTGCACAAAACATTTTATTAGTCTACAGGATATAAATATATATTAACAATGATGCTGGCTAATACATGCCTGTCACACTTTCCCAAAAGCTTATAGTACTGAATCAGAAATAATCATTATTAGTCTATTAGATGATTAAAAAAAAAAAAAAAAAAAAAAGCCTGCCAAAGGCTATCGCATCATTACATATATGTAAAATGATACAGCCTACCATGCCAGTTTACAAAACAGGTATTTCTTAGCAACCTAACCTATATTACATAAATTTAACAAAAATACTAGGTCTAATGGTAAATTTAGTCTTATAAATGCAATAATACAGACCAACAGATTCTTAACTTGATTCAAGGTAAATATGAAGCAGTTTGTAAAGCCCATACTAGTATCCCCATACTGTTCTGTCTTCAGCAAAAATTAGTTGCTCACTATACAATCCTTCTGTTGGGATGTTTAAAACACTGTTTACTGTATTAAATCCAAAACTAGCTTGGTGTACCATTAGGGCTATACAGGAACCCTGTAATTCTCAAAATACTGAATCTATCAAATTACAGATATACTGTATATAACCGTAATTATACTGACGACATATTATATTGAAACAAAAGGTAGCATAGTAGGTCCACTGCATCAGTGTTTTGGTACACCACACAGAAATATGACAAACTCGTTTTACACCAAAATGTTCTGCAAATTACGAAGATTTGTTTGAGATATAATAATTGCCAGAATACGACTTCTGGGGGAAAATAAAATAAAAAATATATATATTGTAAAGGAAGGATTACAATTTCTATGAAATGGTGTATGGAAGACAGGTGAATGGCAGAGCATCGGTAGGGGAATTCCTGAGTACAGCAAATAGCTATCGATGAAGCAAAAAGATAACTGGAAGATTGGCGGCAGGGGGAATCTTAATTGTACCCGGTCCAACATTTGTGAGGAAAACGGACATTTGTATGGTTTGCAATTGGTGGAAATTTTGGAGCTATTCTTAATTGGTTGCGTAGTGGTAGCCATTAACCGATTGGAGTGATTTTAAATGAGAAGCCATTAATTGCAGGGGTTTTGGGGGGTGGGGAGTTAAATTAAAAAAAAAATTAAATACGTCATATCTCATACTTTAGTCTTGAAACTTAAGTGTTTATTTTGGATGGTAGCTTATCAAATCGTGGGTTCTTTCATGGTGCAGAAACAGAACCTACCCCTTCAAAATGGAAAAAAAACAAAGTGGGGACGAGAATGTAAGAGTTACATTGTTACGGGCTGATCTATGAGCAAGAGCCCTGCTGGTATAAAGCCAGCTTCATCCAAATCAACAAGAGTTACACTACATCTCGAGGAAAGTCAGAAACCTTGCTTTAAAGAAGGAGAATTGTGTGTGAGTTGTGGAAAAACAAAAGCAACCAAATTTCTTATATTCGTTTCCAGACCTAAGCATACAATTCTAGTAGAAACTGTGCTGTTATTTATTTTCCAAGCTACTGTAATGAAGAGGTAATTAGTTAATTTTGGTATGAAATTAAAGCTTATAGGGGGGAGTGGTGATGGTTCAGACATTTTTTTTTAATTTCTCTCTAGAAGTCGGAGTTTAAGGAGCAGTGATATCCTTGGCATGTCAATGTGTAGCCTCATCATCCTACATTTATGAGTGAATGTGGCAAGTCGTATACTTTACTATACTTGAAGCTATTTATCTTCAAGTACAAGTTTCCAAAATGTCCGAATCATCCCTACCCACGGTGATGATTCAGAAAAGATGAGTTACAAGAGTATACATACAAGGAGTATGTAGGTGTGGCAGTATAAATACTCTTGTAACACATCACCTCCCCATATTTTACCAGTGAACAGCAGCACAGGAGGAAGTGCTCGAAATATATGGATGCAACGTTCAAATTGTGTTTTATGGGCCTTTTCATCTTCACATTATACTGTTGTATTACAGTAAAAGATATTCATATATATATATATATATATATATATATATATATATATATATATATATATATATATATATATATATATATATTATATATATATATATATATAAATTTATCAGTGCGAAGTTTTTTCATAACAAAAAATTCATTAATATATGCTACCAATATAATGTTTTCTCCATAACCTATAAAAAATAGTAGGCTATATGCTGTTCTTATACTTTCGTCCATGATAGGCCTTAAGGAACTATAATCACTCTGAAACATAAGATAAGCTATTTTGATTTGTAATTAAGGGGTTCTATGATGGGTTTATAAAGTGCTTTATAAGGTAAAGGTAATGAGGGACTAATGAATGCATATACTGTACACGACATATAACTTAAATAATGTTAGTGAAAATCTTTTGTTTCTTTGTTGGAATTCATAATTAGCTAAGGTTTGCTAGGAGGGATGATCCCAACCCTAGAATGTCCGAATCATCCCAACCTTAGAATGTCCGAATCATCCCCTACATATCATAACCACTTGATGACACCCTCAACTCCAAATCCTTTCAGATTACAGGCGAGTAATAGCTACAACATCGTCATATAGTACAAATTCACACCCAAAACTCATAATCGGCTTCCTTATTATATTCACAACACCAAAGCTTATGATTCAAACGCAAAACATTACATAGGAAATGAGAAAAACCACAAAAAATTACCCTCAATACTAAGGCAATCGGCCTGTCACATCCAACGTCCATGTGTCAAAGGTAAACAAACTCTCGCGATTTCACGTGATTTCTCGGAGCTGAGGGTCCCTTACATTTTCCAGGAAATGTACTGTCCAGACCATCCCACTGTCCGAATCATCACCGCTCTCCCCTACAATCAATCCTTTATGTTTAAAACACTGTTTACTGTATTAAAACCAAAGCTAGCTTGGTGTACCGTGAGGGTTATACAGGTACCCTGGTAATTCTCAAAATACTGAATCTATCAAATTACAGATATACTGTATATAACCGTAATTATACTGACAACAAATTATGTAGAAACAAAGGTAGCATAGTAGGTCCATTGCATCAGTGATTTGGTACACCACACAGAAAAATATGACAAACTCGTTTTACACATATTCTGCAAATTACGAAGATTTGTTTGAGATATAATAATTACCAGAAGCCGCTTGAAACCACTGAAATTTGGCAACCCTTTACAGTTTTTTTTTTTTGCTACGAATACGACTTCAGGGTTAAATAAAAAAAAAAAAAAAAAAATATATATATATATATATATATATATATATATATATATATATATATATATATATATATATATATATATATATATATATATATATATATATATATATTGGAAAGGAAGGACTACAATTTCTATGAAATGGTGTGTGGAAGACAGAGGTGAATGGCAAGAGCATCGGTAGGGGAATTCAGAGTGCAGCAAATAGCAATCAACGGATCAAAAAGATAACTGAAAGATTTGGTGGGGGCGGGCGGATCTTAATTGGGCCCGGTCCAATATTTGAGAGGATAACGGACATTTGTATGGTATGCATTAGGGGAATGGTCTTGTGGTTTCTCCCTTCTAATCGCTAATCTTAATTGGTGGAAATTTTGGAGCTATTCTTAATTGTTTGCGTAGCAGTGGCCGTTAACCGATGGGTATAATTTTAAATGAGAAGCCATTAATTGCAAGGGTTTTTGGGGGTGGGGGATAATTAAAAAAAAAATTTAAATACGTCATATCTCATACTTTAATCTTGAAACTTAAGTGTCTATTTTGAATGGTAGCTTATCAAATCGTGAGTTCTTTTATGGTGTAGAAAACAGAACCTACCCATTTAAAAAGAAAAAAACAAAAAACAAAAAAGTGGGGACGAGGGTGTCCAAGGAGAAAGAGTTACATTGTTATGGGCTGATCTATGAGCAAGAGCCCGTGCTGGTATAAAGCCAGCTTAATCCAAATCAACAAGATTTACAATGCATCTCGAGGGAAGTCAGAAACCTTGCTTTAAAGAAGGGAGAATTGTGTGCGAGTTGTGGAAAAACAAAAGGTAACCAAATTTCTTAGATTCGTTTCCAGACCCAAGTATACGATTCTAGTTGAAATCGTGCTATTATTTATTTTCCAAGCTACTGTAATGAAGAGGTAATTAGTTAATTTTGGTATGAAATTAAAGCTTATACTCTATGGCCTATATCTCTTTTTAGACTCGCCATTCATTAGATCAACGAAAAACACCCCCAAAAAAACTGACGTTCCAGGGAGTACTCTGTTAAGAAGATGCATACACGCAACAGTTGGCAGTTTGCTCAACAGTTGCACAGTTTTATTTTTCCAACTGACTCCCAGCCTCGCTTCCTCACTAATTGCTGCTGCACGTTTTGGTGGGGTTCTCGCTTCCAATAACCCTGCGATTGCTACGGCACAGGGAGCGTTGCTAAAGCAATTTATCATTTTCCTCCTCTTTTCATTTTTCTGAATGGGCGGAATACGTGCTTGCCATACTGACAGATTTCAGTCGTAAAATTAGGCCTACGTTTGGTTTTCGATTCCTCTGGCTTAATTAAACATTTTGAATCCGGAATATGATGGACGAAGCAGCCGATTGGTTATTTGTAGGTTAAAGTGGATGTACCCGAAACAAATAGATGAAATGGACGATATTCAGTGTAGCACTGAACGTTCGTACGTTAGAGACTTTCAGTGGTGGTTCTCATCATCGTAAGTCTGAAAAATCATAATCTGTAGTGATTCATGAAAGATCAGCATTCATTTGTTTGTTTACTTAATCGTCCCCTCCCCCCACCCGCAGTATAAAATACGGTCGTCTTATGTTTAAAAATGGTAGTAATTCTTCCTTCTCTCCACCACGCCCATCTGTGTTCGAGGATTAACTCAACTATCCGTGAAAGTTTATGTGACGCCAGAAAAAAAAACCTCAGACTTGGCAGCAGAATAGTTTGGGATTGAAATGGTTCCAGAATCTACGTATCTTTGGAGCACCTGACTGAAACGGAAAGAGCGAGAGCGGAAAAATAAGGTAAAGTTTAAAATATTTCGGCACAGTCGAGTTTTCTGTACAGCCGCTACAGCGTGTAATCGAGGCCACCGAAAATAGATCTATCTTTCGGTGGTCTCGGTATAATGCTGTATGAGCCGCGGCCCATAAAAATTTAACCACGTCCCTGTGGTGGCCTATCGTATATCGTTGCCAGGAGCATGTTTATGGCTAACTTTAACCTTAAATAAAATAAAACTACAGAGGCTAGAGGGCTGCAGTTTGGGATGCTTGATGATTGGATGGTGACTGATCAACATACCAATTTGCAGCCCTCTGGCGGCAGTAGTTTTTGAGATCTGAGGAAGGACAGAAAAAATGCGGACAGAAAAAAGTGCGAACAGAAAAAGTGCAGACAAAAAAAGTACAGACAAAAAGTGTGGACAGAAAAGTGCGGACGGACAGACCAAGCCGGCACAATAGTTTCCTTCTACAGACAACTAAAAGGAAAGGACTTCACGTCTTTCTTCAGAATAGGAATAAATGGTACAATATCTATTCATCTCATGACAATATTCTATGAGAGGGCGTTGGTGAGAAAGGCTGCCCCCGGGTTGGAGGACGGAGGTTGAATATTATTAGAAATATACTGCATGAAAAAATACCGATATAGCCGAGACACTCTTTCTTATCACTGATAATTTTTTTACTTATTTGTTTCAATTATCAGTTTTGTTGAAACTTTTTTGCCTGCTGTTATTTTTTTTATAATTATTTCTTCATTGTTTTATATTTTCTTTAATTAAATCAGTTTTACGATCTATCGGCCTGTACCAAACTGGAATAATAATAATAATAATAATAATAATAATAATAATAATTTCTTTATTTTTACTACTACTACTACTACTACTACTATACTACTACTGTACTACTACTACTACTACTAATAATAATAATAATAATTGCATTATAACTACTACTGCTACCACTGCTTATAATGAGAATATAATAATAATAATGATGATAATAATGATTACTGTATTACTATTACTAGTACCAAAGATAATTAACAATTATAAATATATACTACTATTAATACTACTGCAAAAATAAATAATAATAATAATAATAAAGTCCTTAAGAAACTTAATATAGAAGCTATACTGTACATTTATAAGAAGATTGTAAGACGAATAGAGCGGCCTCTATACAAGTGAAATGCCGTGAAAACAACCATTATTTTCAATAATAATAATAATAATAATAATAATAATAATAATAATAATAATAATAATAACCATCATCGTCATCATTACGATGTTACTATTACTAACAACAATAAAGTTATGAACTGAAAGCAAAAGAGGAATACTGAACACAGGGAAAGAAAATGAAAGAAAAATCAGAATCGGCAACGTGAATTATGGCGTCAATAAATTTGAGAAAAATTAATACAAAGACGAAAAAAATCAAAAAACAAAAATTGAGAGAGATTAGCGTATATACAGGCTGAGGAGAATTTTGGACTTGAGAAAGTAAACTTGTGATTTCGTGTGATTCCTGTGACGACGAGACGTGGATCCTTAAAATCCTTCAGAAGGACTACTGCAGCTGCTGCAGCGTCTCCAGAGACTTTTCCAAAAAAGTGACGAAGAAGAAGAAGGCGAGACGACGAAATCCTTGGGAGCCGAGCCAGGGATTGAAGGAGCTCGGTCGGAACCCAGTTGCTGAAGTCTTCGGGTCTTCAAGAAGCTCCTCCAAATTCTGAATCCTGAAGAAGAAGAAGAAGAAGAAGAAGAAGAAGAAGAAGAAGAAGAAGAAGAAGAAGAAGACGGAGCCGAGCCAGGGATTGAACGAGCTCGGTCGGAACCCAGTTGCTGAAGTCTTCGGGTCTTCAAGAAGCTCCTCCGAATCCTAAATCCTGAAGAAGAAGAAGAAGAAGACCGAATCCTTCGGAGCCGAGCCAGGAATCGAAGGCGCTCTTCGGATCCTCAGAGCAGAGCCTCCAAATCCTGAATCCTGAGCCGTACAGTTTCCAAAACAAGGCGTAAAGAGAGCAAATGTATACGGTTAATACTGAACAATGTTTGAAGTATATTGCATCATCCTTTGTGTCTTAGCATATGTAATGGGAGATTTATATTCCTCAATAATCAAGGACTGTGTTAATTTCTATTGTTGTCAAAGAGTCGACAGTAGTTTACGAGTACAGGATACTCTTGCTGCTGCTGTTGATTCTTTTGAACCAGAATTTGTTGAACACCCAAACAGCTTGAGGACGCCAGCCTTTGCCATCGCCATCCCAGGATTGGCCTTGTTGGCATGCTTGGCGTTTGCTGTTTATTGGAAATGCAGACCTTATAGACCCAAACTTCATGAAGTGGAAGACGAAGTTGAACTGGAATATGATGTAGAAATGGACCTGGAAGACAGCGAGGATGATCTGAAACGTATAGAGCGAAGTATCTACTCTGGAATACAACGAGGATGACCTGGAAATGCAAATGAGCAGAAGTATCTACACTGGAAGATTGTCTAGACTTTGAAGAACCGGATTACAGCGAGGATGACCTGGAAATGGATACCAGCGAAGTGCCCAGACTGGAAGATGATCCAGAACTGGAAGATAGTGATGAAGATCTGGAAACGGATACCAGCGAAGTGCCCAGCCTGGAAGATGATCAAGAACTGGAAGATGGTGAGCATGATCTGGAAATGGATACGAGGGAAGTTTCAAGACTGGAATATCGTCTAAAACAGGAAGAACTGGAAAATGAAAGGGCGGAAGTAGAAAGGCAGAGACTAGAAGTAGCACTGGAAACGAGCCAGGCCACTGCAGGTAACATGGAACGCCTGTGGAAGGAAGCAAAGGAGGAAATTGTTTGGCTTCGGAATCAACTCGCCGAAAAAGATGTCTTGCTGAGAAAGTATGCAGATCAGGAAGCTGAACTGAATGAATGTTTAAGGAAGGAAAAAGCGGACAACCGAATTCTACAGGACGCTCTCCATCATGGGAAGGAGATGGAAATTTCTCTGGAGGAAGAAAAGAAGAGAGGAAATGAGATGGAGGCTTCCCTCATAACGTTGAAAGTAGAGCTTGAACACAAGGACCTCCAGATAGAAAGCCTCTTAAACACGGAAAGAAAGCTCATATGTGAAAGAGAAGGACTAGAAGATAAACTAGGCATCGCTCTGAATCGTGGAAAGGAACTGGACAGCTTGCTGGAGGAAGCAGACAACAGGGCAAGAAAAGTTGCAAGCTATTTCGAGGAAGAGGTCCAGAAGAGAGAGAAACAAATACGCGATTTATTGAGCCAAGAACAACAACTAGAGGGCCAAGTGCTAACGCTAAACAGAGCAAACGAACGCTGGCAGCAAGAGTTACAGGAAAAGAGGAAAGATGAAGAGGACCTTCAAGAAGAAAAGAAACAGCTGGAGAACCAAGTGGAAAATCTGTCCAATGAGCGGAACGATCTACGCAGAGAAATGGAAGAACGATCAGGGCACTACCAGCTTTTACTTCAGGAGAAGGCGAGAGAACAGCTTGAAATGAAAAAGCATTATGAAGAGATTCTGAAGCAGAAGGACCACGAAATCGAAAAGCTGCGGGAAGGTGAGGACGAACTGAAACAACTTAGACAGGAATGTGAAATGTTGAAAGAAAAGTGTAGGAAACAAGAAGAAAATATGATAAGGGAAGAACAAGGTTTCCGGGAACGCCAAAGAAGACTGGAAGAGGCTTTGAGGACTCAGGACAAATACATGTTAATGACACTTCTCCACGGGACAGCTCAGAGGAACTTCCATCTGCAACACATTGCATTGCAGTATGAAAATGAAGTTCTTGACAACAAGAGCGAAAAGGAGGAGGAGCAAGACAAGTTTGCTGAGCCAACGACAAGAAAGGAAAACGAAGGCCAAGAAGAGGACCCGTGTGAGCTCTTGCGGATGAGGAAGGAAAAACAACACCGGAAATACTGCGACGCCCAACGTGAGAGGACCAACTATGGGAAGCAGTGGGAGGTCCTAACTCAGACCTTGACGGATGTCATCCACGGAGACGAGAGAATCCCGGAAGCGACGATGGGAGATTGTAACAAGAACTCTGGAGTTAGCAGCGAGCCCTCAGTACAAAATGGCGAGGAGGCGATTCCCCAGGACACAGTACTGGGGAGGCGATCCCCCACATAGGAAAGCTGATGAGGCAATCCCGCAGGAACAAATAGATAGGCAAAAACAGGCAAATCTTGATGCCTTGCCTTCTACAGCCAACAGGAGTGAGTCACAGACCGACTCGGCGACCGTGAGGCTGAGCGTTCATCTTCAGCAGCGCGAGAAGGACCCAATGATTCCCCCACACCTTCAAGCTCCCCCAAACCCCCAACCCCCGAAGGTGTTCATGGCGGTTGTTCTCATGTTGCTTTGGGTGCTGTTCAGCCCCACAGTCATCGGGCCATTCTGTGACCCATTCTTGTTTGGTCTTTTGTCTCAGTCAGGAGGAGCTCAGCAAGTGAGCTCGACTGAATGACTCAGTTCAGTTTCCTGCTGTGGAAACACAGCATTTAACCTAGCCGCTGAGAGTGGGCTGGCTTGCCTACCCACTCTCAGTGCCGGTCCCAAGCCCGGATAAATAGGGAGGGTTGGAATAGTCCGTAAAATGTGTGCCAAAAGCAGTGAGAGAGAGAGAGAGAGAGGAGATCTGTAAAGTAAAACCTGCAGAAGTAAAATCTCCCTTTAAAACCACGAGATACATTTCATATAAACTTTGCTAAATGATATACTTAGAGCAACTGTAGCATTAGGCCTACAGTCTACAGTGCCTTGCATCTAGTATTTACCTTCTTATTGGAATTTGTTCTTGAAAATGAATCAAATAAATTCCAAAGAATAGAAAGTAAATGCTAGGTGCTTGGCACTGTAGACTGTAGGCCTAATGCTACACTTGCTCTAAGTATATCATTTAGCAAAGTTTATATAAAACGTATCTCGTGGTTTTAAAGGGAGATTTTTTTTCTGCAGATATTAATTTCTAAATCCCCCCTCTCTCTCTCTCTCTCTCTCTCTCTCTCTCTCTCTCTCTCTCTCTCTATTAATATGGTTGTGGGTGGAGGTTGTGACACCAAGATTCTTTGTAGATAGCTGTGGGTGTAAGGTTGTGAATAAAGGGTTGTGGGGTGGGTGTAAGGTTGTATGTGGATGGCTGTGGGCAGAGACCAGTTGGATGACAGTGGATGAAGGGTTATGGGTGTAAGTTTGTGGGTAGGGGTTAAGGACGTAAGGCTGTATGTGGATGGTTGTGGGCAGAGACCAACTGGATGACTGTGGGTGAAGGGTTGTGAGTGTAGGGTTGTGGGTGTAAGCATGTATGTGGATGGTTATGGTAGAGACCAGGTGGATGACTGTGTGTGGAGAGTTGTGGGTGGATGGCTGTTGTCAGAGGGTTATGTAGGGTTGTGGGTAGAGGGTTGTGGGTGTAAGGTTGTATGTGGATGGTTGTGGGTAGATACCAGGTGGATGACTGTGGGTGGAGGGTTGTGGATGTAGGTTTGTGGGTGTAAGGTTGTATAAGATACCAGGTGGATGACTGTGGGTGGAGGGTTGCGGA
>NC_089747.1:2675000-2700000 GCF_040412425.1 Macrobrachium rosenbergii | reverse complement strand
TACTATTACTAACAACAATAAAGTTATGAACTGAAAGCAAAAAGGAATACTGAACACAGCGAAAAGAAAATGAAAGAAAAATCAGAATCGGCAACGTGAATTATGGCGTCAATAAATTTGAAAAATTAATACAAAGACGAAAAAATAAAAACAAAAATTGAGAGAGATTGGCGTATATACAGGCTGAGGAGAATTTTGGACTTGAGAAAGTAAACTTGTGATTTCGTGTGATTCCTGTGACGACGAGACGTGGATCCTTAAAATCCTTCAGAAGGACTGCTGCAGCTGCTGCAGCGTCTCGAGACTTTTCCAAAAAAGTGACGAAAGAAGAAGGCGAGACGACGAAGGCGGGAGCCAGCCAGGGATTGAAGGAGCTCGGTCGGAACCCAGTTGCTGAAGTCTTCGGGTCTTCAAGAAGCTCCTCCAAATTCTGAATCCTGAAGAAGAAGAAGAAGAAGAAGAAGAAGAAGAAGAAGAAGACGGAGCCGAGCCAGGAATTGAAGGAGCTCGGTCGGAACCCAGTTGCTAAAGTCTTCGGGTCTTCAAAAGCTCCTCAAATTCTGAATCCTGAAGAAGAAGAGAAGAAGAAGAAGAAGAAGAAGAAGAAGAAGATGAACAGCCAACAACAACAACAACAGCCAGGAATTGAAGGGCTGAGCCAGCTCGGTCGGAACCCAGTTGCTGAAGTCTTCGGGTCTTCAGAAGCTCCTCCAAATTCTGAATCATGAAGAAGAAGAAGAAGACCGAATCCTTGGGCCGAGCCAGGAATCGAAGGCGCTCTTCGGATCCTCAGAGCAGAGCCTCCAAATCCTGAATCCTGAGCCGTACAGTTTCCAAAACAAGGCATAAAGAAAGCAAATGTATACGGTTAATACTGAACAATGTTTGAAGTATATTGCATCATCCTTTGTGTCTTAGCATATGTAATGGGAGATTTATATTCCTCAATAATCAAGGACTGTGTTAATTTCTATTGTTGTCAAAGAGTCGACAGTAGTTTACGAGTACAGGATACTCTTGCTGCTACTGTTGATTCTTTTGAACCAGAATTTGTTGAACACCCAAACAGCTTGAGGACGCCAGCCTTTGCCATCGCCATCCCAGGATTGGCCTTGTTGGCATGCTTGGCGTTTGCTGTTTATTGGAAATGCAGAACTTATAGACCCAAACTTCATGAAGTGGAAGACGAAGTTGAACTGGAACATGATGTAGAAATGGACCTGGAAGACAGCGAGGATGATCTGGAAACGTATAGGAGCGAAGTATCTACTCTGGAATACAACGAGGATGACCTGGAAATGCAAATGAGCGAAGTATCTAGACTGGAAGATTGTCTAGACTTTGAAGAACCGGATTACAGCGAGGATGACCTGGAAACGGATACCAGCGAAGTGCCCAGACTGGAAGATTATCCAGAACTGGAAGATAGTGGTGAAGATCTGGAAACGGATACCAGCGAAGTGCCCAGCCTGGAAGATGATCAAGAACTGGAAGATGGTGAGCATGATCTGGAAATGGATACGAGGGAAGTTTCAAGACTGGAATATCGTCTAAAACAGGAAGAACTGGAAAATGAAAGGGCGGAAGTAGAAAGGCAGAGACTAGAAGAAGCATTGGAAACGAGCCAGGCCACTGCAGGTAACATGGAACGCCTGTGGAAGGAGGCAAAGGAGAAATTGTTTGGCTTCGGAATCAACTACTTGAAAAGATGTCTTGCTGAGAAAGTATGCAGATCAGGAAGCTGAACTGAATGAATGTGTAAGGAAGGAAAAAGCGGACAACCGAATTCTACAGGACGCTCTCCATCATGGGAAGCAGATGGAAATTTCTCTGGAGGAAGAAAAGAAGAGAGGAAATGAGATGGAGGCTTCCCTCATAACGTTGAAAGTAGAGCTTGAACACAAGGACCTCCAAATAGAAAGCCTCTTAAACACGGAAAGAAAGCTGATATGTGAAAGAGAAGGACTAGAAGATAAACTAGGCGTCGCTCTGAATCGTGGAAAGGAACTGGACAGCTTGCTGGAGGAAGCAGACAACAGGGCAAGAAAAGTTGCAAGCTATTTCGAGGAAGAGGTCCAGAAGAGAGAGAAACAAATATGCGATTTATTGAGCCAAGAAGAACAACTAGAGGGTCAAGTGCTAACGCTAAACAGAGCAAACGAACGCTGGCAGCGAGAGTTACACGAAAAGAGGAAAGATGAAGAGGACCTTCAAGAAGAAAAGAAGCAGCTGGAGAACCAAGTGGAAAATCTGTCCAATGAGTGGAACGATCTACGCAGAGAAATGGAAGAACGATCAGGGCAATACCAGCTTTTACTTCAGGAGAAGGCGAGAGAACAGCTTGAAATGAAAAAGCATTATGAAGAGATTCTGAAGCAGAAGGACCACGAAATTGAAAAGCTGCGGGAAGATGAGGACGAACTGAAACAACTTAGACAGGAATGTGAAATGCTGAAAGAAAAGTGTAGGACACAGGAAGAGAATATGATAAGGGAAGAACAAGGTTTCCGGGAACGCCAAAGAAGACTGGAAGAAGCTTTGAAGACTCAGGACAAATACATGTTAATGGCCTTCTCACGGGACAGCTCAGAGGAACTTCCATCTGCAACACATTTGCATTGCAGTATGAAAATGAAGTTCTTGACAACAAGAGCGAAAAGGAGGAGGGAGCAAGACAAGTTTGCTGAGCCAACGACAAGAAAGGAAAATGAAGGCCAAGAAGAGGACCCGTGTGAGCTCTTGCGGATGAGGAAGGAAAAACAACACCGGAAATACTGCGACGCCCAACGTGAGAGGACCAACTATGGGAAGCAGTGGGAGGTCCTAACTCAGACCTTGACGGATGTCATCCACGGAGACGAGAGAATCCCGGAAGC
Organism: Macrobrachium rosenbergii; assembly: GCF_040412425.1. Lineage (NCBI taxonomy): Eukaryota > Metazoa > Arthropoda > Malacostraca > Decapoda > Palaemonidae > Macrobrachium > Macrobrachium rosenbergii. Next base: position 2,697,124 of record NC_089747.1, on the reverse strand, counting down.
AACGATGGGAGATGGTAACAAGAACTCTGGAGTTAGCAGCGAGCCCTCAGTACAAAATGGCGAGGAGGCGATTCCCAGGACACAGTACTGGGAGGCGATCCCCACATAGGAAAGCTGATGAGGCAATCCCCGCAGGAACAAATAGATAGGCAAAACAGGCAAATCTTGATGCCTTGCCTTCTACAGCCAACAGGAGTGAGTCACAGACCGACTCGGCGACCGTGAGGCTGAGCGTTCATCTTCAGCAGCGCGAGAAGGACCCAATGATTCCCCCACACCTTCAAGCTCCCCCCCCAAACCCCCCAACCCCCCGAAGGTGTTCATGGTGGTTGTTCTCATGTTGCTTTGGGTGCGTGTTCAGCCCCACAGTCATCGGGCCATTCTGTGACCCATTCTTGTTTGGTCTTTTGTCTCAGTCAGGAGGAGCTCAGCAAGTGAGCTCGACTGAATGACTCAGTTCAGTTTCCTGCTGTGGAAACACAGCATTTAACCTAGCCGCTGAGAGTGGGCTGGCTTGCCTGCCCACTCTCAGTGCCGGTCCCAAGCCCGGATAAATAGGGAGGGTTGGAATAGTCCGTAAAATGTGTGCCAAAAGCAGTGAGAGAGAGAGAGAGAGAGAGAGAGAGAGAGAGAGAGAGATCTGTAAAGTAAAACCTGCAGAAGAAAAATCTCCCTTTAAAACCACGAGATACGTTTTAAATAAACTTTGCTAAATGATATACTTAGAGCAACTGTAGCATTAGGCCTACAGTCTACAGTGCCTTGCACCTAGTATTTACCTCCTAATTGGAATTTGTTATTGAAAATGAATCAAATAAATTCCAAAGAATAGAAAGTAAATGCTAGGTGCTTGGCACTGTAGACTGTAGGCCTAATGCTGTCAGTTGCTCTAATATATAATTTAAAAGTTTATATAAATGTATCTCGTGGTTTTAAAGGAGATTTTTTTCTGCAGATTAATTTCTAAATCCTCTCTCTCTCTCTCTCTCTCTCTCTCTATTAATATGGTTGTGGGTGGAGGTTGTGACACCAAGATTCTTTGTAGATAGCTGTGGGTGTAAGGTTGTGAATAAAGGGTTGTGGGGTGGGTGTAAGGTTGTATGTGGATGGCTGTGGGCAGAGACCAGTTGGATGACAGTGGATGAAGGGTTATGGGTGTAAGTTTGTGGGTAGGGGTTAAGGACGTAAGGCTGTATGTGGATGGTTGTGGGCAGAGACCAACTGGATGACTGTGGGTGAAGGGTTGTGAGTGTAGGGTTGTGGGTGTAAGGCTGTATGTGGATGGTTGTAGGCAGAGACCAACTGGATGACTGTGTGTGGAGAGTTGTGGGTGGATGGCTGTTGTCAGAGGGTTATGTAGGGTTGTGGGTAGAGGGTTGTGGGTGTAAGGTTGTATGTGGATGGTTGTGGGTAGATACCAGGTGGATGACTGTGGGTGGAGGGTTGTGGATGTAGGTTTGTGGGTGTAAGGTTGTATAAGATACCAGGTGGATGACTGTGGGTGGAGGTTGCGGATGTAGATTTGTGGGTATAGGGTTTGTGGGTGGAATTGTGGGTGAATGGTTGAATGTGGAGGGTAGGGTTGTAAGTAGGAATAGTGGTTAGTTGTGGAGAGTTGTGGGTAGAGAGCAAGTGGAGGACTGTGAGTGGAAGGTTGTGGATGGCTGTGGGCGGAGGGTTTTGATTGTTAGGTTGTAGATAGAGTGTTGTGGGTGGATGTCATGTTAATGGTTGTGGGTGATTCTTCAGGCAAAAACCCCCCAGGGAAAAAACTTAAGAGGCAATCTCTGAAAAAAAAAGATTTGGGGGAGATCCCCCAGGGCATCTTACTGAGGAGATGATCCCCGGGGGCACCTTACTGTGGAGATGACACCCTAGGTCACCTCACTGGGGAGATGGTCCCCCAGTGACAAACACTAGGGAGGCGATCCTCAGAAAAAAGTTTAGAAGCGATCCCCAGGGCATCATGCTGGGAGGCTATTCCCCAGACACAAACACTGGGAGTCGATCCCCAGAACAAATAAAGTAAGTCCATCCCCCAGGGCACCATACTGGGGAGGGAATCCCCACATATAAAAAAACTTAGAGACCAGCTTCCGGGAAAAGAAAACCTGGGAACCAAAATGAATAAAATGCCACACAAAGAAAAATAAAATAAAATATAAAACAGAAAAGAAAAATATGAAAAAATAAAACATTTCAAGAACACAACAGAAATAAAAATGGTGATGTGGCAACTTCCGGTGTGCAGTAGAAAACCACAAGTTAATGCCACCGACCCTGCAAAATAGATAAGGTCCCCTAAAAATATATAAAACAAGTTTAGAAAATGAAAATGAAAAAATAAATAAAATAATAAAAAACTAAAGGATGGAGGTGGCAATTGCAGCCACTGACCACTCCCCAGTTGACCCAGTTATTTATTTATTTATAAATTAAAGAACTGTCCTGAGTTTTAATGTCTATAAGAAACGACTCAAGAATCTTTATTGTGGACAAAGACGCCGAAATCATTTTGGGACATTGTACTAATTTAGCTGAATATCAGATTGAATATTTGCTGCAATATAACTTCACGGAGATCAAGGGCTTTAGGAGAGAGAGAGAGAGAGAGAGAGAGAGAGCAGCAACAGGTACCGGATGTGACTTGCCTCTCTGCTGTCGATGGTGAACTGAGATGGCAGTATAAATGATCATTTTCTTTAAAAATTCTTTTGTATTTACTTACTTTTTCCAGCTTTAACTGGTTGAATTCCATCCATTATTTATTATTTGATAAATACGATAACTTATTTTATTATTCATTATTCATTTTCACTTACTTTTTCTTCGTATCTCCCAGAGCTGGGTCGTAACTTTTATCATTCCTCTACTCGACTTTTGGTGTCAATGGGGTCCCATAACTATTTACGGTGTTTTAATTTCGCGAAACTCTTTCGAACGAGTAGAAATCATCTTGAAGAGTTTTTACGAGAGTGTCTGTTATAAGGATTAGTCTTTCTTCAAATCGAGAGAGAGAGAGAGACAGAGAGAGAGAGAGAGAGAGAGAGAGAGAGAGAGAGAGAGATTAATTTACCAAAAGTACACTAAGAAACCTCGCTTTTTTTTTTCTCTGGGTCGTCGGTAGAAGAAGCCATAAAAATCAGCCACCTGATGTTAAGCATCGATTCGCCCTGTGAATGACGTCGGTCTATTTTGGGTCTGACCCAAAATCCTCCCACGACGTCTGGTGAGGGTGAGAGAAGAAGAAGAAGAAGAAGAAGAAAAAGAAGAAGAAGAAGAAGAAGCCTTCCTGAACAGCTGTTGGCGCCTTTTTCGAAAGCCCCTGGTCTCCTGCTGTGAGATTTTGGGGAGAGCTTTTTCTCCTCCTCCTCCTCCTCCGCCTCCTCGTCCTCCTCCTCCTCCTCCTCCTCCTCCTCCTGTTTCTTCTTCTTCTTCTTCTTCTTCTTCTTCTTCTTCTTCTTCTTATTATTATTATTATTATTATTATTATTATTACCCTTCTCTTTCTTCGTCTTCTTTTTCTTCTTCTTCTGCTTCTTCTTCGTCTTTCTTCTGCCTCTTCTTCTTCTTCTTCTTTCCACTTCTTCTTCTTCTTCTTCTTCTTCGATACGTACTCCTCCTTCTTCTTCGTCCTCCTCCTTCTTCTTCTTCTTCTTCTTCTTCTTCTTCTTCTTCTTCTCCTTTTTGTGCGTGTTTGTGACGTAATGGGCGTAGGTCTTTTTCCTTCCAAAGTAGGGTCTTTTTTGATAACGTGGCCTGGGCCAGTTTTTTATTTCTTTGCTTCGTAGTTACATTAACATTTAAAAACAAACATTTAAGATGTCAACTAAATGCTCACCTTTCGCACAGTATCATCTGGTTTGAAAATAAACTGACACCCTTTTCAACGAGGAAAAAATGAATTTTAAACAGAAGTCTCAAAAATTCTAGGAAGAATGACACAGTTCAAAAAATACTTCTATAGCATTGGCGGCGTTCAGAGCAAAACAGAATCCCTACCTCAAAACTATTTTCTCGCCGTTTCCAACCAGCATTTTTATGTTGGAGTGGTAATAGATCCATTGTTCTTTTATTCCTGAATAGGCCTACGCCTCTTAGTATATAGAGAATTAAATTGGTTGAATTGGTCCTCCAGGTTTCGTGCTCAGTGAATCGGATCCGAGCACAATTGTGAGGTTTTTATCATGGATTCAATCTCGGCGTCCCAGATGCGATTACCTTTTGTTTTCTTTTCACTTAATTTATGGGTAAACCTATGTAAGAGGGGTGGCCTTTGGAGGAAGTACCTTTCGTCACTGTCTGAATCATCCTACAAAACCCTACAACAGGCTACAAGTCATTTTACACACTTGTTAAATAAGGCTCATCACAAACACGTCTGTTCCCTTTGCATAATGTGAATGATTCGTAACTATACAGGCACTGAATATTACATGAAATAACCAAACCGTTGAGATGAAATACTTGTTTTTAAATAATAATATTTAGACTTTATTTAATTTCTTACAGTTCTTTAAAAATTTAACAATTTGAAAGCTAGAAAATAATGAATATTCTTACAAAATTTCTATAACAGATTCATTTCCAATGGTCAGCCAGAAAGCTTTGTCATAAATAATAATGTTTACATTTTATTTAGTAACTTGAAGTTCCTTAGAAATATGATAATTGTAAGACTGGATATTCAGTTAAGGTGTCGACCGCTTTCCATACAAAGAGAAGCTGGGTCACATGGGCTATTTGACAAGGAACCATGGGTCAAACGCATATAATACCAGGTCAAGAGCAAGACAATATAACTTAATTGTAGCTTTCCCGAATCAAACATCCTGTTTCACGAACTTGTCTCCTTTTTCTCTGCATGACCAAACCATCTCGAAATGTTAAAACATAAAGCGTATTATCGTGAAATATATGATTTATGTAATTTCATCTTACTGCACTCTACAGAGCAAAGAAAGATGGCGTTCCCCATTGTAACAGATAGTTGTGATTACGTCCAAAGATAAACTGAGACGGATGTTGCAACCCCGAATGAGTAATAAATCTGTAATGTAATGATACCTTGATGATCAGACAAATGATACAATAATAATTCTTTGCAATAAAAATGAATAATATAAGCTAGAACGAGATTACGATATAAATGAATAATTATCTCCCCACCGCTCTCTCTCTCTCTCTCTCTCTCTCTCTCTCTCTCTCTCTCTCTCTCTCTCTCTCTAATACAATAATTCCAAGATAATTAGAAAAATGATTTAATCATCATTATTTGCAATAAAATCGAGTAATATTGAACAGAACAAGATCATAATATTAATGAGTAATTTTCTCCTCCTCTCTCTCTCTCTCTCTCTCTCTCTCTCTCTCTCTCTCTCTCTCTCTCTATGATAGTAATACCATGATAATTAGAAAAATGATTTAATAACAATTAATTGCAATAATTATGAGTAGCAATCAACAGAACAAGATTAAGATATTAATGAGTAATTTCCTCTCTCTGTCTCTCTCTCTCTCTCTCTCTCTCTAAGTCTGTCTGTTTGCCAATGTCTCATTAGAAAAGTTCCCCTGGGAACTCTTGATTAAATGTTCTTGAGGTCTACACATGCAGTTCCCCCTCCCCCCAGCACTTCCCAGGAACTCCCCAAAAAATTCCCACTCCCCAGGGGCGACCCAATCGTTCAGTTACTACTTAACGACGTCGTTTCTTGAAGTCTTCGTCGTATTTTGGACCTTCCGCGGTTTCGGAAACGCATTCGTGGGGTTTGGTGGGGTTTCGAGAACTTATTCGTGGGATTTCGAAAACTTATTCGTGGGGTTTCTGAAAGTGATTCGTGGGGTTTCTGAAAGTGGTTCGTGGGGTTTCGCGAACTTATTCGTGGGGTTTCGAGAACTTGTTCGTCGTGTTTCGAGAACTTATTCGTCGGGTTTCTGAAAGTGATTCGTGGGTTTTCGAAAACTTATTCGTGAGGTTTCGCGAACTTATTCGTGGGGTTTCGAGAACTTATTCGTCGGGTTTCGAGAACTTATTCGTCGGGTTTCTGAAAGTGATTCGTGGGGTTTCAAAAACTTAGGCCTGTTCGATGGGGGGTTATTTGGGGTTTCGGAAAGCGATTCGAGGGGGTTTCGAAAACTTATTCGTGGGGTTTTGTGGGTTTCGAAAACTTATTTGTGATGATTTCGTGGGGTTTCGAGAACTTATTCGTGGGGGTTTCATGGGTTTTCGAAAAGTTATTCGCGGGTCTTTATGAGGTTTCTGAGACCTTATTCGCGGAGGTTTCGTGGGGTTCCGGAAAATTGTTCGTGATGGCTTTTGGGGTTTTGAAAGGCTATTCGCTGGGGATTTTGAGGTTTCGGAGAGGGATTCGGGGGGTTTCGGAAATTATTCGTGGTGTTTTTGAGGTATCAGAAAGTCATTCACGAGGTTTTCAGGTTTTAGAGAAGCAATTCATGGGGAATTTGGGGTTTCTGAGACTTGTTCATGGGGGTTTCAGGGTTTAGGAAAGTTGCTCGTTGGGGTTCCAGGGTTCGAAAAATTATCTGTGGGGTTTTTGGGGTTCTGAAAAGTTATTCATGGAGGTTTCGACCAACTCTGAACGACAGTCACTCCCTTGCTTTCTAAATTGCTAGTCTTTGTGTAGGTACGTAGTTTAGAAAGAGAGAGAGAGAGAATACGATCAGAAATCAGAGACTTCCTCACGAATCTATTCCCTGGAAAGATAAATCGTCTACGTGTTTACGATTATATCACCAATTTTCCGGGATTTTAATTTCGCGACCTGAACTTGGCAAATACGTCTAAGGTACTCCGCTGAAACTCCTCGATGGGATCCCAGCTTACGTAACTTTTAAACGAGCGCGTAACTCATCGCCGTCTCTCTCTTTCTCTCTCTCTCTCTCTCTCTCTCTCTCTCCACCAAGTGATTGGGACGCGGACTTATTAATTATGGAAGATGAGTAATTAAAGAGCGAACGGCGTCTTCTGCTTTCTCCAAATGTGAGTTGGATCAACTGAGTCTAGGATTTTGGTGGTGAATTACTCTAAGCTCTTGTTTTGGAATTTCACGTGTTTATCGCTTGGCGACGGGTTTTAAACAACGCACACATGTATCTATACATACATATACATACACACATACATGCTCGATCATTCAACATTCATCATCTGTCGTTCTCATTCATTACCACACTAAAAGCAGCTTCAAATTATTCTCTCTCTCTCTCTCTCTTACCCTTTTCCGACTAATTAGATTTACATAAGTATGTTAATTATAAGTTACAAAGTTATATATATATATATATATATATATATATATATGTATATATATATATATATATATATATATATATATATATATATATATATATATATATATATATATATATATATATATATATAGAGAGAGAGAAGAGAGAGAGAGAGAGAGAGAGAGAGAGAAAGCATGCACCTTTCATAATGACAGGTTATTTCTTTTCATCGTAATAAAATCCATTTTTTCCCTTAACACTATTCCTTCACACAATCATACAAAGTCGAGTTTTTCATTAGGCGGAATATAATCTTTTAACTCCTCATTTTCCTCTTCATAATCACAAGAAGAAGAATTTTTCATTACCGAATACACTCCCATTTTAACCCGAAGATCCTTTTTCTTATTTTGATAATTGTGGTCCCACGAATATAACCAAGAAATATTTGCAAGTCATTCCTTTTCATAATTGCACGAAGAATTATTTATTGTTATATATTTTTTTTTAACCCAAAGTTTCTTTCCCTTTTTCACATTTCTCTAAAAGAAAAACTATTGTGCCGGTTTTGTCTGTCCGTCCGCACTTATTTTTGTCCGCACTTTTTCTGTCTGCCCTCAGATCTTGATAATTACTGAGGCTAGAGGGCTGCAAATTGGTATGCTGATCATCCACCCTCCAGTCATCAAACATGCCAAATTGCAGCCCTCTAGCCTCAGTAGTTTTTATTTCATTTAAGGTTAAATTTAGCCATGATAGTGCTTCTGGCAACGATAGAGGAAATGCCACCACCAGGCAGTGATTAAAGTTTCATGGGCCGCGACTCATACAGCATTATGCCAAGACCACCGAAAGATAGACCTGTTTTCTGTGGCCTTGATTATACGCTTTAGCGGCTGTACAGAAAACTTCTTCGGCGCATTTTTTACTTGTTTTTAAATAATCTCAGTCCCACTTAAATAACCTGCAAATATTTGCAATTCATTCCTTTTCGTAATCACAAGTAGAAGAACTTTTCATTACTAAGCACACGTTCAATTTCACCTAAATTTTCTTTTCCTTATCTTGAGAATATTTGCAAGTCACCCGGCTCTAATTTGAGAGGACCAACCACGCAAGTATTTCGAGTGGGCGAAAGCTAATCTATTGCAGCCCGGGAATAAATCACTGGTCTAATAACCTACATACCGATGCATCTTTGTCCCCCAAAAATAGCTGAAATATATGTTTACATAAACTTTCTTTGATTTCTTTTGAACGAAGGAATTTAAAACACCCTAACTACCTTTGAGGCGATTGCTTGGGCACACTAATGAATCAACTGTAATTAACGTCGAATTTTTAATTATTCTCTCTCTCTCTCTCTCTCTCTCTTGTTTATGAAGATGAAGAGTCGTTTTGGGTAATTTATAGTGTCATTTCAGGTGGTATTAACAGAGAAGTGGTGCAGAGGGAGAGACATTGCTTAGTGAAAGAGAGAGAGAGAGAGAGAGAGAGAGAGAGAGAGGTCTCGATCATTATCTATATTCATGCACACCCTATATATCTCTATATCTCTATCTCCCCTTACCACCCTAACTGTTCACTTTCAAACATTCAAGAATTTCAGTAGATTATTCCCCATTCCCATCTCTCTCTCTCTCTCTCTCTCTCTCTCTCTCTTGAGTGTCTCCCAATTTCGTAGGGCAATATCCGCCGCGGAACGCGTCTGTGACAATCAGAGGTCGTTAGCCAACGAGATTCACACAGGATGCAGACAGGTCCAATACCGGTTCGTTACTCGAAGAGTTGTACAGTAGGTGGCGCTGATGACGCCTGAGATATGACAGGGGGGGATTTTTGGACTCGTCTTGTTCCGGTATTGTTAGTCATTTAGGGGTTAATAATTATTTTTTGGTGTTGTTATTTGTTATGGTTGGTGTTGAAAGTTATAGTTACGATGATAATGATAATGATGAATATGTTTTGATTTTATGAATAATAATAATAATAATTATTATTATTATAATAATAATAATAAAGTGAACTTAATATTGATTGGTATAAGGAATGTGTTTAAATATACATGCAAAGATGAATGTGGATAAGGAAAATCGGCCATTTTGATATATAAAAATGACTGTAATGCATGAATCGTCGAAGAAGGACAACAATTCGATTCTGATACCAAGTTGTGCACACACCATGAGCAGGAAAGTTCGACAGAACTGTTCATCGATGCTTTATTAATGAGTCAACCATAGTATTACTAATTCTCAGGCATGTGTCCTGAGAATATAAATTTTATTGCCGCATAAAATCGCACTAAAAAAAACCAATATGCCTTTATTAGGGTGCAAAAAAAGAACTGCCCTTAAAAAACTAAATAGAAATATGCTCCGGAGTTTTTTCGGCGCAATCGAGTTTTCTGCACAGCCGCCACAGCGTATAATCAAGGCCACCGAAAATAGAGCTAATTTTCGATGGTCTCGGTATAATGCTGTATGATACGTGGTCCGTGAAGCTTTAACCACGGTCCGGTGGTGGCCTATCCTATATATTCTTCCAGAAGCATGATCATGGCTAGCTTTAACCTTAAATAAAATAAACGCTACTGAGGCTAGAGGGCTGCAATTTGGTATGCTTAATGATTGGAGGGTGGGTGATCAACATACCAATTTGCAGCCCTCTAGCCTCATTAGCTTTTAAGATCTGAGGGCGGACAGAAAAGTGTGGACAGGAAAAATGCGGACAGAAGTGCGGACAGAAAAAAATGCAGACAGAAAAAAAGCGCGGACAGAAAAAGTGCGGACAGAAAAAAGTGCGGACAGAAATCTTAAAAAAAAAAAGATATAACTTTTTTCGTGACCTCATTGTAGCTGCGAAATAAATGAGGCCTTTAAAATATGAACAACTGCCAGAGAAAAAAAGCTTTATTAGATTAAAAAACCATTTTCACGCGACCTGTAATTTTTTTTTTTTACCCAGGATTACAGAAAGCGAATCAGTCATTAATTTCTATTTAAAATATTAATACTTTTTTTTAGACATCTAAATCAAATTGAACATTGCAACATTGCAACATTGTAACATAGCGTGAAGGTTTGGGCACTGGATGAGAGATGTTTGAACTTCAAGAAACGCTTTCGCTTAGTTATTATTATTATTATTATTATTATTATTATTCAGAAGATGAACCGTCTTCATATGGAACAATCCCTCGGGGCCATTATCTTGAAATTCAAGCTTCCAGTGAATAATTTGGAAGAAGTGACAGAGGGCAATAGGAAATACAAAAAGAAGAGATCGGTTATTAGAAAAAAATAGATATAAAAATTAATAATTGAATAAAAAAAATATAAAGTAATTTATTAAACCAAAGGAGAAAAGCTTTGGGGTGGTCATGCATCGCATCTTTACTTGAACTTTTGAGATTCCATTTGCAAAACAAGTGCAAATCTTTTGGCATTTTTTTGTTTATGTAAACATTACTCGACTATCAATCAATCATTCTTCTTCTTCTTCTTCTTCTTCTTCTTCTTCTTCTTCTTCTTCTTCTTCTTCTTCTTCTCTAAGACGAAAGGGCACCATTATCCAGGAATCACTTCTTCTTCTCTAAGACGAAAGGTCACCATTACTCAGGAATCACTGGCGCCAGTAATGGCGATACTTGCATCCTCCGCTCGCAATAGTGATACATAATATTACATTTATATTCTCCCGCGAATAAAGAAGCTGATTTACACCAATTTGTCTCGTAATAGGATGCAGGAACAGAGTCTATTTGCGGATATGTAAGGATATACAAGAGGAGTAGGATTCTGGTAGGTATTGTTGCTAAGCGTCTGTGTGTTTATATATAAATAAGTAAATTATGTGTATGTTTCGATTTGATGTCTAGGATTTCGAGATGTCTTTATTTCTTACAGATGACTCTTGTGTTCTGTATTTTGATATAATTTTCAGCTATTTCATATGTTTTGAGGTGACTTTGTAAGGTATAATCATTCATGTTTGTAATACACTGTGTTCGTGGAAGTTAAAGTTTAAATTCTGTAGAGAGAGGTATTTTTAACCATTATCAGATCACCACACCCCGTATTGACACAAGTGTTTGGGGGAAGTCGTGTTAGGAGAGCCACTCTCCTTATCTTTGATATGAGTTGACAGGCCTCGGCCAGAATGCTGTATATGTTTATCATGTGTGTCTGTTCCATAGTTATTATCTTCATCTATGCCTTATTATGTTTTCCATAATCTGAGTAGAAAGGAAAAGGAAGTGAGAGAGATGAAGTTGACAAGTTGTCAGCCGACCCAAGATTTGGTCCCAAAATACTTTTTCTATTTACCCAGGTACTTAACTCAGGGCAGGAAATGTCAATCTTGAGATAAGACACTTGAAGCTCCAGTCCTGTATGTATACCGTACATGTATACCAGTATGTATAATGTATGTATACTTTATGTATCATGTATACTGAGAGATGGGAGGAGAAATCCGTTGTTCAAAGACTGAAGGACTATCTCCATCGGCTCCTTCATGGCGAAAAGGGCAGGAGCATGGGAGGTGACCGGCGCTGCCATCAAATATTCCCACTCACGTTGTATGGTATGAAGGCAGCATAAGTTATACAACACAAATATAATTGGTTGCTAATCAATTTTTGCCAATTAAAAGGCCCTCGTAATTTTCTAGCATTTAACAACAATAAAACAAACGTTTATTCTTAAACGTGACAAAAAAAATTTCAGCGCTGCCAGTTCCTCTCTCGTGTTAAGCTGACCTCAGGGCATAAAGATGTCAAACAGCCCCGTGCCTCCACAAGGGAAGCTCAGTCAAAACACTCACTGACTCATTAAGGGTCTGTCGCCTTACAAACAACATGGAACGATGGAAGGTCCTCATTCCGCATTAATCTTCATCCACAGGCTCGAGAAATCGTTCATAGGGTCGTTAAGTACTTTTCTAAAGAAAAGACAAACCGTGGACCCATTGCGGATATCAGAAAAAACACTGCAACGCGCCTCCCAGAAGCAACAATGATACCGGGAGAACAATCAGCAGGATTTGCAAAGAAGGCAAAGATACGGAAGAGAGATGCGGCACAACAATTTTCCTGGAACGGGGAGAAGCATCAACCGAGAACCGTGACAGATGTCAAAATCGACAAGAGCGTTTTACGTGAAATGTTTAGACCAGTGTTACTCAACCAGGGGCATGCCCCCTGAGAGCACAAGAGAGGATTCAAAGGGGGCGTGAGCCTCAGGAGAATAATGCAGCTATAAATGAAAAAAAATAAGTTGTGTTATTTTAGACTAGATCAGTTAAATAAAAAGACATTATAGTAAAAAATATAATAATAATAATAATAATAATAATAATTATAATAATGGTAAAGTTTTATATAATAAAGTAATATCATCGTTACTAATTCATGCTTTCTCCTTCCACATGGGCTACCGTAAGAGTACATTGCCTGTCGTGGACGTGTATAATACGTGTCCCTTACTGGTGAGCTATGAGATCCGTTTCTCACCCAGTCCCACCGTACACACTATCAACACAGTCCTGTCAACACTCCCAGTTTACCCACATGCTCCGAAAGTATTTAGAACATTTCTTCCTTGCCGTTTCTACAGGCAAAATTGTTGAGGTACATTATCTCAGTTTCTTATCGACCCATTAACATTGTCAGGTTTGTGAGAAAGTGAATGAAAGAAAAGGAGAGATATATTCTGGGATTAATTTTTTTCCTATCAATTATTTTGACTAGTTTTGTTTTCCCTGTCGTTGATGGGCTGCCTGCATTAGTGGGATTATTGTCCTTTATTTGAAAAAAAAAAAATAAATCAGTTTCTATGTTTATCAATATACCGAAATATGTTGAGACCGTTGCTAAGATTACTGCAAAATTTTGAAGATGTATATTTTGTTTTATTTATTTTTTCCTTCATATTACCAAAAATCATAAGTTAATGGTCTCAAATTTTACTATTTACAAAAGAAGATGTACTAGTAACCACCACTTCACTGATTATCTCAACCATATGATCAGTGACCGAGTCAGAGAGGGTAGAGTCAGCGAGTAGGGCTGTATTAGAGAGAGAGAGAGAGATTCATGTGTGTATATATATATATATATATATATATATATATATATATATATATATAATATATATATATATATATATATATATATATATATATATATATATATATATATATATATATATATATATATATATATGTATATATATATGTATGTATATAAATTTAGTTATAAATGTTTGTATCTCTCTCTCTCTCTCTCTCTCTCTCTCTCTCTCTCTCTCTCTCTCTCTCTCTCTCTCTCTCTCTCTCTATATATATATATATATATATATATATATATATATATATATATATATATATATATATATATATATATATATATTATTTTCCTCTCCTTTTTCCTTCTTCTTTTCCTTCAAAAGAGTTAATTTAACGTCCAAGGCTGGATGTATTTCTTATATTGTCTCAATTTTCTGCCAATCGTGTTTAGCCTCAAAATTTTCAAAAAATTTTGGATATATCTTCTCCCTCTTTCTCTGTCCTTCTCACTCATTGATCATGTAACTGTGATAATCATACTGTGGTGTTGTTATCATCAGAGGTGAAAAATACTTAATTTACAAATGCATATTATCTTGATCCAGATACGTTTTGCCAGTTTCCTCCAACTACGTTGCAATGAGTGCCAAGAAGCGGAAGTATAACGAAGATTATATTCGTTTTGGTTGTGTCCCTCGAAAGGGTGACACAGAGGTCCACAGTGCGTGATATGTTACAAGACTCTGAGCAATGATGGAATGCGACCCTCACGCTTGGAACGCCACCTGCAAACAGCATCCTGGTCTAGTTGACAAGCCAAAGGCATTCTTTGAAACAAAACACACCTTGAAGCAAGTGAAAATGGATGACAGCGGGGTATTTCGACAACAATCATCAAAGGTTGTTGGGCTTCTTATGAAATTTCCATGTTGATTGCAAAGAGCAAGAAGAGCCATAACATTGGAGAGACTCTCATAAAGCCAAGTATACTATGTGCAGCTCAACTCATTCTTAGTAAAACAAAAGTGCAAATAAGCTTTCCCAAATTTCCCTGTCAAACAGATACAGTCCAGAAGAAGGGATCCATGAACTGTCTCAAGATATCAAAGAACAAACACTCGAACTGGTAAGGCCTCGCCTGTTTTTTGCAATCCCAGTGTGATGAAACGACCGATATCGCTCCAGTGTGCTCAGTTCTTGATGTATGCTCGTTTTGTGTCAGGCAACAATATAAAAGGAGAATTTTTGTTTGTTGCCCCATGGAAAGTTGTACAACAGCAGAAGCCATTTTAAAGTTACATCAGACTTTTTTAAGGAAAATAAACTTTTTTTGGGACTCACTAATAGGGTGTGTACTGATGGAGCCCCAGCCATGGTTGGCCTGCGTTCTGGAGTTCATCACAAGGTGAAAGAAAAAATCCTTCTGTAATAAGTACACACTGCATAATTCACCGTGAATCTTTAGCATCAGAACTTTGCCTGATGAAATGAGGGATGTTCTAAACAATAACTATAAAGGTAGTAAATTTCATCAAATCTGGAGCCTTAAACAGTCGTCTCTTCAAATTATTGTGTAAGGATATGGATTCTGAACATGAAGCCCTGCTTTTCACACAAACATACGATGGTTATCAACATGCTTGAAAGGCTTTATGAGCTACGAGAAGAAGTAATAATATTTCTAGATTCACAGCAGAAGGCAGCCCTTCATGACAAATTCAAGTCTGACAGCTTTCAGATAATTCTAGCTTACTTGGTGGATATTTTTGAATCTTTGATGCAGTGAACCTTAAACTACAGGGAAAAATATCACATCATCTCTCACCCGACACCATTCGAACTTTCATGGCCAAACTCGACCTCTGGAAACGTCGAATTCAGCAGGGAAATGCAGCCAGTTTTAGGAACTTAGATTCTGGGCTCGCTCATGGTAACCTTGACCCTGAGTTAAAGATCCTTATAATCACTCATCTAAGCAGCTTGAAAGCAGAATTCACGAAATACTTTCCAGACATAGATGACATGCGTGAATCCTGGAAATTCATTAGGAATCCTTTTCAGTGTGAATTCGCTGATGTTGCTGAGAAATTCAGAGGAGTTTCTTGAGTTAAGTTTAATTCCACAGCTAAGGATGAATTCAACGATTTGGATTTGGAGACATTCTGGATTAAATACCATTCTGTGTACCCTCTGATCTCACATCAGGCTCTTCGGGTTCTAACAATGTTTGGATCAACGTACCTGTGTGAAACTGCATTTTCTACGCTCACTGCTATAAAACAAAATACAGAAACCGCCTGGATGTGGAAGATGATTTACGTTGTGCACTCTGTAACATTAAACCTCGTATTCAAGATCTGGTATCCAAGAAGCAGTGTGGGTATCTCACTAAATAAGTTAAGCAAGTTATCCTGTAGAAAGTGAAAATGTCAATTATCTCACTTTATTTCCTACTTAGTAAATTGACTATACAACCCATAAGGCTTTTTTATTCCTTTTCATATAAAATCTGCAAGTGAAATTTATCTTTATATGCAAGGGGCGTGGCGATAAAAAATAATTGTGGAGGCATGGTAGTAAAAGGTTGAGAACCACTGTTTTAGACTCATGTAAGGAAGGAAGTACCAACGCTTGATATAATCAAAGACGCGTTAAAACACAATAGATATTTTCATCAGGTATGGGCATTCATGCAAAGTATCTTGTATGTTATAACGATAAAAACTGATACAAAAAAAAAAAAAAAAAAAACAATGAAATATTCCGTGTAAATGGCAAAGCTGGAGCTAAGTCTGTAGGGAAAGAAGATATATGAATAGAAAAATGTTATGAATACTCTAACTGGAAAGAAACGAAGGACCATATTATGAATAGATGATAAATTAAATAGCTGCCGATAATCTTATTTGTGTAACCTATGTATATTTATGATGCGCTCTCTTATCTGTCTACACACACAATCCTTTTCAAATGCCAATAGCTCTCTCTCTCTCTCTCTCTCTCTCTCTCTCTCTCTCTCTCTCTCTCTCTCTCTCTCTCTCTCTCTCTCTCTATATATATATATATATATATATATATATATATATAATATATATATAGACACATACTGTATATATACACAGTAAATTAACACAAAAACAAGTAAATTAAAAGTGGAAGTCCAGTAGTGAGATAATCACAAGGAAGGTCCAAAGAGATTCAATTAGGCCTATATGAAAAACAGAGACCTGGAAAGAATGGAAATATTTCCGAAGAAGTGTCGAGGCAATAGGGGAACACCCAAGAAGTATACTGCTCCCAGGAGACATTAACAAACGCCAAGGAGGTTAAACCTCTTTGACAGAACACAGTTAAAGTAAATTAGGTAACGAAAGTACTTTAGGACTCAGGAGCCATTATACTGTATATACAGAAATCAGAGACTCAGGAGTTGCCTTGGGAATTCAAAGATAGCAGTCCTCTCTCTCTCTCTCTCTCTCTCTCTCTCTCTCTCTCTCTCTCTCTCTCTCTCTCTCTCTCTCTCTCTCTCTCTCTCTGGTTCAGTATTGTGTCTAAGGGTTTGTAAAGTATTGGTTACCCTCCCTCCACAAAAACATAAGTTTTGTCAAATTCACCCTCGAAGTGTATACATTTTGTAGGATTGGTATTTATATTGTGCAAGCATTGTGAAAATGTGTTTTACTATTTTCTGTTGAAGAAGGTAAGATTCTTACTTGATATTATGGTTTTGTACTGTTATTGTGGTAGAGAATTATTATTTTGATAAGAGGTGGATAATAATATCTCTTACAGTGAGTTCTAATATGTCTTGCTGCTAACTATATTTTACTAAGTGCAAATAATTGTGACTTGGCAGTGTTGTCTTTTGAGGAAGTTTTAGAAAGACGTGAGTTTAGCCTTTTTTTTTTTTTTTTTTTTTTAAGTGAAGGTAATCTTTTGAGAGATTGATATAATCTTTAACCATATTTTGTCTTAGTGAAATTGCTGTTGGTATACAGAATTTCCATTTTTTTTTGCAGATTTCATTCTTATTTGTGTGTTGAAATGTTCATAATTTCACAATGCTTACCCAAAGTTCTGTTTTGTTTTTCTGTTGGTGTTAAAATTGTTGTAAGCCTTTTATTTCTAGAAGAAACCTTTGTCTGTCTGTCTGCACTTATTCTGTCTGCACTTATCCTGTCCACCCTCAGGTCTTGAAAACCGCTCAGGCTAGAGGGCTGCAAATTGGTATGCTGATCATCCATCCTCCAGTCATCAAACATACCAAATTGCAGCCCTCTAGCCTCAGTAGTTTTTTTTTTATTTAGAGTTAAAGTTAACCATAATCGTGCGTCTGACAACAATGTAGGACAAGCCACCACCGGGCCGTAGTTAAGATTTCATGGGCCTCTGCTCATACAGCGTTATACCGAGACGACCGAAAGATAGATTTATTTTCGGTGGCCTTGATTATACGCTGTTCAGAAAACTCGATTGCGCCCAAGAAACTTCGGCGCATTATTTACTTGTTTTAATCTGCTATCTGTGCAAACATGCGTTAGTTTACTTTCAATAAATCTTAAGTATGCGATCGCATTTATCTCGGCTTCAAACCACAAACAAAGAGACACAACTGATTCATCAATAAGTAAATAAACAAAGCAATTAACTGATATTTGGTATGAACACGTTTCATAATTATGTAAACATAAGGACTTTGTTCACTTTCAATACAACAAAACACTAGCAACAAAATGATTAATTTTAATCAATAATAAGTAACTGATGTTGGCGTCAGCTTGTAAATATTGCGAATTCCTTATTGATAATGAGAGGATCCAATATTGCTTTATGTCTTCATGAATACCTCCAGAATTCCTCACAAAAGGAGGAATTGAAGACAGATTCCCCACGCCTCTGCAAATGGCGAAGGTATCGACTGCGGTATATAGAAAAGTTGATGAGAGAGAGAGAGAGAGAGAGAGAGAAGCTGAAATGAGGAATATTCTAATTATACTGAAATTGTGGAATAGAATAACTTGGACAGGTACACACATACACACACACACATACACACACACACACACACACACACACACACAGAGAGAGAGAGAGAGAGAGAGAGAGAGAGAGAGAGAGAAAGAGAAGCTTAAATGAAGAATATTCTAATTATATATTGAAATTGTGGAACAGAATAAGGCAGAGAGAGAGAGAGAGAGAGAGAGAGAGAGAGAGAGAGAGAGAGAGAGAGAGAGAGAGAGAGAGAAGCTGAGATGAAGAATATTCTAATTATATTGAATATGTGAAAGAGAATAGCTTGGACAGGTACAGAGAGAGAGAGAGAGAGAGAGAGAGAGAGAGAGAGAGAGAGAGAGAGAGATTGGAATGAAGAACACTCTAATTAAATTACTAAATATCTTAAAGAGGATAGCTTGGACAGACAGACAGACACACACACACAGAGAGAGAGAGAGAGAGAGAGAGAGAGAGAGAGAGAGAGAGAGAGGTTCGAATGGAGAATAATCTAACGATTTTGAATATGTGAAAGAGAATAGTTTTGACAGATGAAAGAGAGAGAGAGAGAGAGAGAGAGAGAGAGAGAGAGAGAGAGAAATTGTTGGTTGGTCTCTCGATTGTGTTATTCAACCTTGCTGGTCATGTGTGGGGATGCTTGCGCGCGAGCGAGCTTGTGCGTATGTCTGTGTGTGCTTTTGTATGTGCGTGTGTGTGTGTGTGTGTGTTTGTACGAATGCATTTTCTTCTTGGCTGGTAGCGCTACGGCGCTGTCACAGTTCGAATGCTTGTTCATTAGCGCTTTTGTGTTTCGTGTTTCTTTTGTTCCGTCGCTACGAATTATTTTTCTCCTCCTCCTCTTCCTTCTTTTCCTCCTCCTCCTCCTCCTCCTCCTCCTCCTCCTCCTCTTTCTTCTTCTTCTTCTTCTTCTTTTGTAAGCGAGTGATTTCTCTTGCCCGAGTTATTTCCTGCATGTTATTGCGCTCCCTGTGCCGATAATGGCTGACGCTGCTAGAAGTGGCGTGAATATTTTCGAGATTATGATTAAGATTTTTGCTTAAACTTGATTCTCAATATCTGCAACTTAAAATTTTGTTATCAAATATTCCTATGATCTAGGAAAAATCGGTACATTTCTGTGAAAGCTTTTAAAAATAATGAACAAGCAAAAAATGATTTCGTGTCGACATAAACACGGGAGAAAAATATAACTGCCTTGCGCCACCGCATACAGACGTAAATATATTATTCTAGTCAGGAGAGGAGGTATTTCTCAAAGGTGAAGGAGGAGAAATATTGAGAAATCGACAGAGAAAGAGAGAATAGTTTTTCTCCCGGAAATAGTTAAAGAAATGATTTTTTTTCCTCGGACAAAATGAGAGAATTGTCATCCTTAATCTCTACACATTTTCATCTTCTTGTAGAAGTGATGCTTATGTATTTATTCATACATTGTCTTCACAGTATCTTCTTCACAGTATTTTGTGAAACAAAAACAAGCCTATCTATACGGACAAAGCATTGAAATATTATGAGCAACAGATGTCAACAAGTAAACAACACGATTATAACCTGGAACAAGCTACAGCCACCTTCTTCAACACCATAACTATTATTACAAATATCATATCGCCACCCAGACTGTGTGCTGACGCATTCAGCAACATTTCAGGCACAAAAGACCCCGGAGAACGCTCTCGCGCGCCTGAATACAACCCATCTCCTTAGTATAACGTCCCACGTCGAAGATGCCTTTGAATCAGTTTCAGAATATGCCCACCCCGCCTCCAGAGGGTAGGTTCTGTCGTCAGGAGCCACTGGGAGGTGGTGGCCCTGGACCTGAACAGCGATGTAGCCATTTCATACCTCGGGAGAGGCGCTATTTTCCCCATAAATGAGGAGCCGGTACAAAGGCCACGTTTCTGGCGAGGTTTACGGGCTGCTTCTCAGAGCATTGTCAGGTAGAAGAAGGGTGTTGAGGGTGACATTCGTCAGTGTGCTTCTTGCAAGGACTTTTCTTGAATAGCAGACATTATGACTGAGTTATTAACAACAATACAAGGTTGCATACGATAAGATTTATTACTGGGGTTATCATGAAAAATACCCTTGTTATTGCAACATATTAGGACAGAATTACCAAAAACAAAATAAGACTTATATATTATTAGATTTATTGATGACCTTATAATGAAAAAAAAAATGACAGAGCCACTAAAAACAAAATAAGGTTTGTATACAATCAGATTTATTAGTAATATTTTTATAAGGAAAGAATACATTGATTTTTTTAACAGAGTATTAGCTCTCACCTGCCGACAGGTGAGTGCTAATAAAGGTACTTCCGGCGCGTAGGAATGTTAAGGCTTACAATGGATTTAAAGAAATCCTTCTGGCAAGTTGTACAATGATGATGATGATGATGACTGTTGACATTGTAAAGTAGTAATTCTCTAAGTTTTCTTCAGACGTTAAAATAAACAAGTAAAAAATACGCCGAAGTTTCTTCGGCGCAATTGAGTTTTCTGGACAGCGTATAACCAAGGCCACCGAAAACAGATCTGTCTTTCAGTGGTCTCGGTATAATGTTGTATGAGCCGCAGCCCATGAAATTTTAACTATGGGCCGGTGGTGGTCTATCTATATCGTTGCCAGAAGCACGATCATGGTTAAGTTTTAACCTTAAATAAAATAAAAATTACTGAGGCTAGGGCTGCAATTTGGTGTGTTTGATGATTAGAGGGTGGATGATCAACATACCAATTCGCAGCGCTCTAGCCTCAGCAGTTTTTAAGATCTGAGGTCGGACAGAAAAAGTGCGGACAGAATAAAGTGCGGACGGACAGACAAAGTCGGCACAATAGTTTTCTTTTAAGAAAACTAAAACTACTTATTTACTACGAATAACGACACTTACGAAAACGATTTTTTAGGGGCAATGTCTCTTTAGAAAAGCTAAAATTGTTGCAGAATCTCTTGTCGCACAATAAAACCAACAGCTTCTGAATATGTCTGATGTCTCCACCAGTCAAATGAGACATCGCTGGGAAGAAGACAGACTGACGTCATCACGTGGAGACGTCATCAAGGAAACAATCAACAGCTCATGAATATGACAGCAATGACCGCTGATGTCATAGCAATATGAATGTCCGATTTGCAACAGAAACTTTACCAAGCAATTGATGTCCTTACATATAAAATAGTTACTACAGATGAAGATTTTGGGAAATATTGATGAGTATCGTTACTTGATATGACGATATTTTTAATTATTTGTTTTTGAAAGTGGTTTAAATAAACTCCACTGTTTTCGGGTGAAGAAACATCGTAGACATATATCACAGGAATGATTTAAAGTATTTCAGAGGAATGGAACACTCTTAGAGAGCATGATGGGGAAATATAGCTACAAACCAAAACATATCGCATTCCTCAAAAGCGCAGCAAAAGCACGCACGAAAAATGCTAGACTTATATAAAAAGCTCTTGAGAATTCCACGAAAGATAATTCCGACTAAAGACCAGAATTACGGAAGAAAAACTTCGTCAAAAAAGAGCTTCGCATCGCATCGCGAAAACCTCTGATATAACTATCCTGATGGCGAACAGGAAACGACTGAGCTCCATATTCTAAGAAAAATCCTCCGCACTTATCGGCGACTTGAGGACGAACAGGGCGACTGCTAGCAGTTACAGTCGCAGTCCAAACTACTCCTTTCAGAACAAGCCAGTCACTGCTTTCGTGACAAGCACAGGGATCTCCCAGACGCTGCTTTAAGGCAGTGTAATATTGGGAGAGATGGCTTTCG